>NC_044996.1:88014533-88033981 GCF_008728515.1 Papio anubis | reverse complement strand
TAAAGTACAATAATAAAAAAAAAAAGAAAAATTTGGTAAATTGGACTTTATAAAAAATTTTTAAATACTCTTCCAAAGACCCTTTCAAGATGACAAAAAGGCAGGCTACTGAGTGGGAGAAAATATTTTCAAGCCACATGTCTGCCGAAGTACTCAAATCTAGAATATATAAAGTAGTATTACAACTCAACAGTGAGAAAACAAATACAGTTGTCCCTCAGTGTATATAGGGGATTGGTCCTAGGCCTCTACCTGTACCAAAATTCTCACATATCCATACTCAATCTTATAGTCAGCCCTGAGTATACAAAAAGCCAGCCCTCCATATATGCAGGTATTGCATCCTGCAAATACTGTATTTTTGATCCATATTTTGCTGAAAAAAATCCATGTACAAGTGCATCTGTGCAGTACAAACACATGTTGTTCAAGGGTCAGTGGTGATCCAGTTAGAAAATGAGCCAAAGACATGAGCAGACATTTCATAGAAAAGGATATACGGATGGCAAATAAGTATGTGGAAAGGTGTTCAACATCAATAGGCATTAGGGAAATGCAAATTAAGATCACTTTGAAGTATCACTACATATTTATTATGATAGTTAAAATAAAATAGTTGGCCAGGTGGAGGGACTGGATCACTCATATTTTGCTGGTGGGCATGTGAAATGATACACTCTGGAACAGTTGGACAGTTTATTGAAAAGCTAAATGTGAAATTATCATATAACCCAACAATTGTACTCTTGGATGAAAACTTATGGTTACCCTAAAACTTGCACATGGATATTCATAGTGGCTTTATTCATAATTACCAAAAATTAGAGTCAGTCTAGATGTCCTTTAATAAATGTTGTCTGAAATTGCCATTGCATGGTGATAATAAAGAGTAGACCAACTTTAGTTGGTTTCATTTTTGTATTTTAATTGTCTACACACAGCACACCCCCTTATTGTCTTCACCCCAGGGTAGAGTGTTGTTACTGCCTTGTACTTGATGCACCACTACTGAAAGATATTAGTGGCACCATGAAAGCCTGCAGTGACATTGCTGTCCCTCCGCTAAAGCATGGGCCAGGCTTCCCTCAGAGAAACTGACTTTACAAATAGTAAATAAAGGCTCTTTCTGAAACCTGTCTTTGTAAACGCATTTCCCTCCCCTAACAAGGAGTTTTGGCCTTTCTGCCCTTTAGTCAGGGTCTTGGTCCTTGGTATTTCTTGCCACGGTGGGCAATAGACAAAGGCTCCCAACCACCTTGGATGGAGGCAGATATTGTAGCTATGTACCTTGTACCCAAAGGATTTAGCTACCATCTTGCTGGTGGCAGCCCTCCACCCCAAAGAGAGGAAATGCCACTGTTGCTTTGAGGAAGGGTTTGTGCCTTTGATTTTCCATGCCAAGTCAGCACTTAACTGTGACCCTGGACATATGAGGTGAAAAATCTTTGGTTTACTTTGGCATTCATGTCTCTTGCCCAACAACATGGGTTTCTGTAAACAGAAGTATGCATGGAGGGAGGAAGGAGGATTAGATAAAAGGGACTCATCCAAGCAGGGCTAGCTGCACTATGCTGATTTCTATTAAATGACAAGGGGAGAGACCTTCTTACCCCTGGTTTCAGTTAGTGGTAGTTACTTTCATCTTAATCGAATTAATTACAAATTGGGAAGGCTTGGGTCAGCTTCATAAAATGCTGTTATTTATGTTGACATTATTATGTGACTTTAGCTAATATTTGTTTAAATTTTAGATTCAGGGGCTACATGTATACATTTGTTATATGAATATATTGCATAATATTGAGGTTTGGGCTTCTAGTGTACTCATCACCCAAATAGTGAACATTGTACCCAATAGGTAATTTTTCAACCCTTGTTCCCTTCCCATTCCCCCACTAATTATTATTATTTTAATCTCAGTAACCAGCAATATACCTGGCCACTCATGCATGTGCACACACACAAACCCTATTTGCTGTGGTGGAAACCACTATGGTGAAGGAGATATCCATGGTGGAAGAGTTGGACAGACTGGAGAAAGAAGGACCCTATCATTTGTTGACTGCCCACCATGTGCCACATACTCTGCTTGGTGACTTTACTTGTCTTAGCTCATTTAATCCTCACCACATAATGTGTAAAGTAGGTGCCATTATTATTCCTGTGTTGCTGATGAGGAAGCCAAGGCTGAGGGAAGTGAAGTGAGATGATCAGATGTCACTCTCCTGATACTTAAAATTCTAAAATCCCCCCTTCCTCTGAGGATAAAACTCCCAACTCGTCCCAGTCTCCAAGCTGTGTTTTAGGCCCCGTCAACCTCCCTAGTTTTATCTAGGCCCTCTTGCAGTAGGTGCTTCAGCCACACTGCTCTTTACTCAGTTCCTTTAATGTGCCATATTCTTCTTCTGTGGGGCCATTACTCATGCTATTTTTTTTGTCTGGACTGTTCTCCTGTGTGCCCACCTGCACTCACCAGCTGACTCCTATTCATTCTTCAGGTCTCAGCTTAGATTTCACATCCTCAGTTCTCAGGGTAGCCTCCCTTGATTGTCCCCTTTACTCTATAGTGTCCCTCAGTCTATGTTAGGTCCCTTTGTTGTGTCCTTCTATCACATTCTGCATCTCCTCCCTACCACTAATATGAGTTTACATGCAACCAGAATCAATTTTCTTCATTAGATGAAACTTGCTGTCTATAAACTGTCCTGTTCTCTGCTCTATCCCTAGTACCCTAGTACCTAGTACAATGCCTGCACATGATAAGTATTCGATAAATATTGAGTGATTATATATTGAAACCCTCTATAATTAATACATAATAAGTGCTCAATAAATATGGTTAAAATACAGTTGTTATTATTGTCCAAAAGCAAATAGTTAATCAGAGGCAGAACCAGGATTTATAATCGAAGTCTGAGTCTAAAGTGCATGCTTTTATGATATGACTCTGTCTGCAGAAATAGGTTCTTGGCCCAGCACTGCCCTAACTGGTTGTGTGATACTTAGGGTGAGACACTATACTACTCTGAATCTTAGTTTTCCCATCTGTAAAATGGTTATGGGGGTAGGCAAAGCTCAGATTTATCTTCATGTAACCTAGAAAAGGAGGAGAATAGAAGTCTAGATAGATGGGGATATAAGTAAATAAGGAGTTAACCAATACAAATCAGTATCATCCCTCTGCAAGACAGTTGATGAGCTATAAGAAGAACCTTTGATGTTTTTATGCCCTTCAGCCTGGTAACCCTGTTCAAAGGCAATATAGAGTAGTGGATGGTACGTAGCCTTCGGTGTTAAAGAGCCCTGGGTTCAAATCCCAACATCCAATTTACTAGCTCTGTGGTACTAGGCAAGTTACCACCCTGAACCTCACTCAATTCCCTTCTCTACAAATGGGGTAACACCCACCTTTTAACCCATTTCTAAGGTTAAAAAAAATACAATAACATGAAAAGATGTTGTCTTAGTATAGAAAGAGAAACTTCTCCCACCATCCTACCCACCTAACAGTTCTTTCTGTAGTTCTGTGCCATTGAAGACTACTTCGTGAGGCAAGAGGCACAGGCAATGCTGAAAAAAGAGAGACTGAATACAAGCAGGCTGATGTCAGAAGCCAGAGTCCAGTGTGTGGAGTTGGATCACCCGTAGGATAGACTGGGGCAGAGGGGAAGATCAGCTACTGAGGGAGAAGAAAGGATACTTGAAATCTAAGTAAGGGGATAATGGCTAGGCAGATCCTGAGAAGCATGGTAGGGAGCCAGTGGGAAGACAACAACATGCCTTAGAGCGGACCCCTTTCAAAACTTTGTAGCCCTTTCCCAGAGGCAGGCTTCAAATGCTCTTATTAAAGGCCCTTGAGACTGTGTTTCTTTCAGACCTTCTTCTTATTTAGTCACATGCATGTAAATTTTGAAATTGTAATTTTAGTGTGTACACTTTTTTAGTGAGTATCTTATCTCCAACATTGTCTATGTCACAAGTCTTCAGTGGCTGTCAAATATCCTAATTTTGCTGAAAGCCCAGAAAGTACATCTCTGTGTATTAACTTTTTGCTTACTTGAATTACCTCCTTAAAATATATTCCCAAGTATAGGATTCCTGACCCAGAGGGTATACAATTGGGATTTAATGACCAAAACCAGGTTTTTGTTTTTCTAAGAAAGAAATTACCCACAGTATCCTGTCCCCTTCTTTTTCTGGAACTGATAAACACACCCTCTAGAGTTGTGCTGTTTAATATGACAGCCATTAGCCACATGTGGCTGTTTAAATTTTAAGTTTGAGTAAATAAAATTAAATAAAATTCAAAATTCAGTTCCTCAGTAGCACTGGCCACATTACAAGTGCTCAGTAGCCACATGTGCCTAGTGGCTATTATACTGGACAGCACAGATACAAAACATTTCCATCACTGTAGTAAGTTTATTAGACAGTGCTTCCTTAGAGTTTCTCAAGAGGTCATTTTTGGTTTCTTGGGTGGGAGTTCTTTGCGTTTAGAACTTTCCTGTGCAATGAGAGGCTATTTAGTATCTCTGGCCCATGTCCACTAAATGCCAGTGACACATTTCCTTGAGTCAATCTAACAGCCAAAACACCCTCTATATTTGCAAATGCCCCATAAGGGAACAAAATTAACACCATTCGAGACCCACTGAGCTTTTATCTTAGAGGAAAACATCTAACTTTTTCTTGAGACAAGGTCTTGCTCTGTCACCTAGGCTGGAGTGGAGTAGTGCAATCATAGCTTAAGCAATCCTCCTGCCTTATCCTCCTGAGTAGCTGAGACTACTGGCATGTGCCACCATGCATGGCTAATTCTTTCTTTCTTGCTTTTTGTAGATATAAGGTATCACTATGTTGCCCACGCTGATTTCAAACTCCTGGGCTCAAGTGATCCTCCTGCCTCTGTCTCCCAAATTGCTGAGATTGCTGGCATGAGCCACTACACCTGGCCTTCTTTTTTGAGATGGCCTCAGGTTGGCTCTGCCTGGAGAGGGGGAAGCTTGGAAAGCTGGCTTAGAAAGAAAATGCTGGCTCCATTTCTGTTTTCTCCCTTCTTTTCCTGACCTGTTTCCTGCTTTTCGCAAATTGCAGGAACAAGACCCTGCAGATGGAGAAGATCAAGGCTCGTTTGAAGGCTGAGTTTGAGGCACTTGAGTCAGAGGAAAGGCACCTGAAGGAATACAAGCAGGAGATGGACCTTCTGCTACAGGAGAAGATGGCCCATGTGGAGGAGCTCCGACTGATCCATGCTGACATTAATGTGGTACGTGGCTGCCTGGAGCCTATCTCTAAAGCCCTTGAGAAAGTGGTAGTGGTGAATGATAGGACCTCTCCTTGAGATGTGACTTTGGCCAAGCTCGGGGAGCAGGTATCAGTGCAGGCTGTGGTGGAGTGGAAGAATTCAGCAGTTCTAAGGTCCAGCCCTGGCTCTGTCACTAACTGACTGTATATCACTGGACAAGTCCCTTTTCTCTGGGCCTCATTTTCCCTCTCCGCACTATAAGAGGGACTCAGTACCCTCTAAATGTACTGATTTGATGTGCTCTCATTCTGAGATTCTGGGAGTTGAGAGCTGGTCTTGGGGAAAAGCAGAGCAGGCAGCTGCCTCTGGAATGTAGTTTAAAGCACTCCAAGCTTTCAATCAGACCAAACAAATCATTTCTACTTGCTACCAAAGTGGGGCTTCCTCATTGGTATCTCCTTTGGAAACTGTTGGAACATGGAATATGAACTGTCTGCTAAGGTGGTAAGCTCCCCTCTTTTGGAGTTATTCAAGCAGCATCTTAATGGACACTTGTATGAGCTGCTGTACTGATGATTCCTTCACAAGGAAGGAGGTTGGCAGTGCTGACCAGTAAGGTCTTTTCAAACCCTTATCGCCTATAACAATGAGGAATATATTTTTTAAATTTACTTTCGAAGAAACTAAGTTTATATTTCTTGGAAACTCATTTCTGTGGCAATATTCATTTTTGATATTGTCAGATCTAGGATCATAAAGGAATTATGAATGAGGTTTGGACAGTAAGCAATTGGGATTTTCTGTGTTAGAGATCACAGAATTCTAGATCTCGTAAAGTATTGACAGTTTGGCTGCCAGCTAACCAATGATGCAGGGCCAGTTAAATGAGGAAGATATTTGCCAGAAGGGCTAAGTATATAGGCCAGTGGATCTCAAACTTAAGCATGCACCAAAGTCACTTTGAGAGCCTAAGACACATATTGTTAGACTCCACCCCCGATTTTCTAACTTTGTATGTCTTAGGTGGAGCCTAAGAATATGCATTTCTGAGTCCCCAGGTGATGCTGATGCTTCTGATCCCTTGGCCACATTTTGAGAATCACTGATCTAGGAGAAAGACTGCTGGCCTGGGAGGTGGAAGCCCTAAGTCTTTATGCAGCATTTGCCACTAAGAAATATTTCCCCAGGAAAGTCCGTTTTTTCTCTTTGAGCCTCAGTTTTCTATAAAATGGGAGTAAGGTGGACTAAATGAGCTCTGAAGGACATTCCAACTCTAAAATACTGTATTTGAAGAATACCATTTATTTAGTAGTAAATACTAAATGTAGCCCCTTTACTGAGTGCTTTATATGAATTCTATCATTAAATCTTCACCAAGATTGCATGAGTTAAGCACTAGATTATCACCATTATACAGATGAAGAAACTGAGGCTTGACTAGAGTTACATAGAGAGGACATGGGAGATCAAGGACTTGAATATAGACTGAACAAACTCTGGAGCTTGTTCTATTATTCACTGAGCTATAGAGCCTCTCTGAGAACCTTAGGATCTTTTCTCTTTGCCTGTCCCACTCTATGTTCCAGATGGAAAACACTATCAAACAATCTGAGAATGACCTAAACAAGCTGCTAGAGTCTACAAGGAGGCTGCATGATGAGTATAAGCCACTGAAAGAACATGTGGATGCCCTGCGCATGACTCTGGGCCTGCAGAGGCTCCCTGATTTGTGTGAAGAAGAGGAGAAGCTTTCCTTGGAGTAAGCTACCTGCCCCCAGTCTCTACAACATACCCTCCCTCCGACACATATACATACCTATGTACCTACACATACATGGGCATGTATACATATACAAAGCCTAGCCTGAAAGTCAGAGTGCCTAGTTTTAGTTCCAGGCCTTTCAGTGACTGACTCATCGTGTGATCTTGGGCAAGTCTCTGTGCCGGCTTGTTAAAACAGGAGGAGGATTATTAAACTGGATGAATTACTAGATGAATTAGAACAACTGCTAAGTGGCTTTTTAAATTCTTTGTGTGATATTAACAATACAAGACTATGTCTATAACTCTTAAGAGATCATTTCCCAAGTCAGGGTCTAGAAGGGGATATCTAGAAACCTCTAAAAACACAAAAGACTTAGCTTTCCTGGTCTTCAGGGACTAGCCTGGGACTTCATCTCCAGGCTCAGAGTTAAGAACTAGGCTTGCCTTGCAGAGAGACAGAATTTGGCCTGGTAGAGGAAACCATTTCCTAAAGGTAGAGCAAGGTGTCTGTGGAGTTTGTGAGCTTCCTTTTCCTAGAGATATGTCACCAGAGGCCTTAGGACACTTAATAGGAATACTCAAAACAGCATGAGATAGCAGATAGGACTGAATACCCTTAAAGGACCTTGCTAGCTCAAGATTTCTTGGTCTTCTTGGTCTATCAGAGCTAAGGACCAAGAGGATTATCCTTCTCATCAGAGATTGGGCCTTGTACCCAGGGACAATAGCCTTGTGCTTGGGAAGGTTTGGGGACCTTCTAGAATGAGCCACAGCTCAACCCTTGGTTATATGGCATGGAGTCTTTAAGAGGAGCAAGGTTCTCGTTGCTTTCAGAATGATCTAGCCAGTGTCTCTCATCTTCAAAGTTACTTTGAGAAGCAGAAAGCAGAATGGCAGACGGAACCTCAGGAGCCCCCCATCCCTGAGTCCCTGGCCGCTGCAGCCGCTGCCGCCCAACAGCTCCAAGTGGCTAGGAAGCAGGACACTCGGCAGACGGCCACCTTCAGGCAGCAGCCCCCTCCTATGAAGGTAAGTGAGCTGGGTAAGGGTTGTGGAGGAAGCAAAGTATCCTCCCATGGAAGGGCCGTGGAAGGCTAGTTCTGGGTCTTTGGCCTTGTTTATGCTGGGCCTTCTTTTAATAGCCTTTGCTTGCGAAACAGAGGAAGGGGTGACATGGGTGTGCTGTGTTGGACCCACAGGTTTTGTTGCCCCATGTTCCCAGAGGTGTTAGAATGCAGGGATATTTTCAGGCCCTGCTGAAGTGCAATTCTAAAAGTTAGAAACAACTCTTACACAAATATGTAATGAGCATGTATCGTAAATGAAGGAACCAGCAGGATTATAAAGCTGGTTCCAGCAGCATTTGAGGCACAGATATCTATATCATCGAGAAAGGAGAGGAAAGCTGAAACAAATTTGCAAAGTTAGATACAAAACTGGTTTACATCGTACAGGGCAATACAACTGTAACCTTTATAGTTGCTCTTTCTTCTAAACAGAAGTAATTTGCATCTCTACTGGGCAAAAGCCATTTGCAGCTTATTAGTGTAACATCACAGAGTCTGGGTCCTAATCAATTGGTAAATAGTCAAACAAAGAGACATTCTTCTAGAGCAGGGGTCATCAAACTACAGCCTACAGGTCAAATCTAATCTGTTCTCTGTTTTTGTTAAAGTTTTATTGGCCCACATGCATGTCTGTGTTTGCAAGCTATTGCAAACAGCATGCATGCAAGCTATTGTCTATCACTTATTTCATGTAAAACAGAATTGAGTAGTTGCAGCAAACATCATATGATGTAAAAAATCTAAAGTATTTGCTATCTTGGCCTTTACAGAAAATGTTTGTTGACCCCTTTCTAGAAAATTAAATAGTCCTTAAGTGGGCCTGTTAGACAATGTTTCAGTATAATGATGAATAGATGTGTAGTTCTCATTTTGCCTTACTTTCTAGTTTTGTATACTTTTTTTCAACACCTTTCTCTGAACTGGGTTATATCGTCCTTCCCATCTTCTATGGTATCCAAGAATATTTGAGTCTACTCACTGATTATTGCTCCCTTCTGATGGGAAATCACTTTGCTTTCTGGACCCCTGGGGAATCAGAAGTCTAAGCTGTTGCCTGGAAGAATCTGACCACTAACTTTCTTTTTCCTGTGTCCCTCACCAGGCCTGCTTGTCATGTCACCAGCAAATTCACCGGAATGCACCTATATGCCCTCTATGCAAGGCCAAGAGTCGGTCCCGGAACCCCAAAAAGCCGAAACGGAAGCAGGATGAATAAAGAAAGGGAGAGCACATGAAGCTTTGCTAATTATAACCCCTCACCTTGACCAGAGTCATTGATGTCCTGATGTGAAACAACCCTTGCCCAACCCCACGAAGTCTCCTATTTAATGTGATGGAAGCACAACCCCTCTCTCACTTTGCTCCTATTTCTTTCTGCTCTTGGGATTTCTGGTTTAGGAAGAGATGTGGTTCAGGTGCTAAACAGTATGTCTGATGATCCCTTCTCTCTCACTCACATTTCAACCCCTGCCCTTGTTTGGAGCTAAGGGAAGGGCAAAAGGCTCAGATATGCTTCTCTATCTCTTGTGCCTGAGGCCTGGAGCCTAAGGAGCTGTAGGGTCTGAGGGGCAGAGGAGGCCCATATCTTACTTCAGGTAAAGGACCCAGTATTTCCCCTCCTTGTACTTTTGCCTTAGGTTCTGAAGGGACAATAGTCTTCATGTTGGATTCTCCAACAGGCTGGGTGCATGTATCCCCCTACTCCTACCTTCATCTCATCCTTAAGGCCCAAAGGTAGCCTGGACAAGCCTTCCTTTTCATAATCATTTGGGAGGCCTTGTTGTAATTCTTTAGCTTGCTCCACTTCTGTCTCCCAGATATACTAAAATTCTTAGGTACTAGGCTGTGTGTCTTGGGATCTTAAGATCAGTGACCCTTTCCCCAATATCTAGTCTTTGCAAATTCTAGTAGAAGATTCCACAGTGAAATCAGTGAGCCAGACCAACTCTATATCTCCTGCGTAACCTACTGCCTAAGTCATTAGGGCTGAGGGCTGGGCTGTAGGGGCTTCCTTAGGCTGAGAGGGTCCCCAGGCTGACATCTGTTTTGGCTTTTGTTCAGAACCATTACTCTGGCACATGCTCAATGGTATATTGCAGGGAGGAGAGGAGTAGATTTAGATTAGAGTAAATGCCAATCACTTTACATATGAAGGTGGGTGAGACTTTCCTTCCATTCATCCCTTACTCTCTTGGATCTGACTTCTTCTGTAGCCTCAGCTCAGGAGAGCTGCTGGCCACTCCTGTCCTGTGGATTGTGCAGGTGGCCTTTCCTCCCAAAAGAAAAGGCATCAGGCTCCCCAAGCCCCACAGCTCTCCTTTCCACCAAAGCCAGGTTTCCTGGTAAGGTTACTGGAAGACAAGGGATGGGAATGGGGGCTGACTGACAAAAAATTTTAGCCCTAGGTCTCAGTCCCTGGCTGGGGAGGGGGATATTTTTCCTTCCTTAAGTAGTTTTACATTGCCACAGTGTGTATGTGTTCATAATATAAAATGTTCCTCTGCTCTTTGAAAGTAAGAGTGTTGTGTCTGTACAAATCCTTTTAACATGCATTCATTGGAGTAAATTCTGAGTATCTACTGTGTATTGGATAATACAAAAGATGTAATGTCATTTACCTTTCTGGGTAGCTCTTGTTTGCTCTTATTCATTCTACCTTACAAATGAGAAAGCCAGGCACCAAGGCCAATAATTTACCTAATTATCACAATAATTTCCATTTATTTAGCACCTACTCTGTGCCAGGTCCCTATGCAAGTTGCTCTCTATAAATGATTGTATTTGATTTCCAAAACACCTTACAAGCTAAGTATTCTTATCACCATTTAAAAAAAAAAAAAAAAAGGATACTGAACCTCCAAAAACTTAAAAGCTTTTTCAGAGTTAAACAGCTAGTAAGAGGAAATTGCAGGATTTGGAGCCACCTTTGTCCGACTCCAGAGCTCATTTTTTTTCTACTTCTTCTCCATGATCATTTTTAAGAAAACCTTTCTCCCTTTTGGAATGGCTTGATGATGAGAGTGGTTGAAATAACTTTGGAACTGAAATCAAGAACTGGGTATCAAATGACTGATTTAGGGATATAAAGGCCTTGTTGCCTGTAGGGATACAATAGGGAACAACTTTGAACGGATATCCCAGCTTCAGAGCTCCCTTAGAGTAAGCTGAGTTTGCCATTAAGACTGCATCACAGATAAGCATCTCCCTCTGTCTAATCCTACTTCTTTACCGCCCCTTCCCTTCCACAGGTGTTCATCCCAAGGGCTCCCTAAGTAATATCCTGTACACTAATCTCTCTCTCTGCTTGTTGGGGAATTCAGCAGCTAAATAAAACCTCTCTGTGCCTCAGTGTCCTCTTGTGGAAAATGGGGAAAATATTAGCACTTATTTCATGGGAAAGTAAACAAAGTGAGGCACATAGTAAGCACTTGTAAGTATTAACATTCTTTTATCCACTGTGCCTCTGGGTTTAGGTAGATTGGAACACTAGTCAAAAATTATACTACTCATCTTCCCTGACATTACCTTATCACCCCAGGTTTTGTATAGCTACAGGCCTTCTTTTGAAGTGGCTCAGGCTCACTCTGGGCAAAGAGAGGACACTCATCTGTACAACTTGGAGTACACCTTAACCTGTATAGGCCTTAGTGAGTCCCTGTAAAGCACAGGAGGCATGGCCATAGCTCTGCATCCTTGGCACAAAGGAGGCCAGGTCTGTCAATTATGTTGTAGTAATGGTAAGAGGTTTTGAACTCCTAGCACCAACAGCCAGGCAAGCCATTTCCTAGGGATGCTTTTGAAGGGGAAGAGAATAATCATGTGTTGAGCACCTACACCTGCCAGCCACTTGGTAGGGCACTACTGTCTTGTAGTCTTTCTGGTTCATTTATCTATTGCCCTGAAACAAACCACACAAACACTTAATGGCTTAAAACAACCATCATTTATTTGCTCATGACTCTGCAGTTTGAGCAGAACTTGCTGGGAACGGCTAATTTCTGTTCCATGTGGTCTTGCCTCAGACAGCTTGGCTAAGGCTGTAAGATCCAAGACGGCTGCACTCTCATCTGGCACCTCACCTGGGATGGCTGGAACAGGAGTGGGCTGGATGTCTTAATACCCATTCCAACCTTTGTAGTCTTTTATCCTCCAGGGCCTCTCTCCATTTGGCATTGCACTTCAATATTCAGACTTTTTTACCCTGGCAGCTGGCATCCAAGAGGGTGAAAACCAAAGCAGACTGACTTACCCTTCGCTTCCTTCTTCTCTGTCTCTCCTAACCCCCTTGTATTATTTTTTTCATTATATTTTTGTTCCTTCTCTTATTTGTTTATTCTCCCTTAAGCAAGTCTTGGGTTCACCTGCTCCGCTGCACTTAGGCAAAAGAAACACTGACTTTTGAGGTAGACAGACTTGAGTCTGACCTGGCTTTGCCGCTTCCTACTTGTTGGGCAATTACTTTACCCTTTTTGAGCCTCAGTTTTATCATCTGTAAAAATGGACACATAACACATATAAACAGCAAGGCCTTTTGTGGCATAAAACCAGAAGTCATATAGCAATACTGCCTCTGCATTCTATTGGTCAAAGTGAGTCACAGGGCCAGCTCAGGTTTAAGGGGTAATACTCCATCTTTTGATGGGAGGAGCTGTTGCCAGCCATATTTACAGACAATCTACCACATTCTCTGACAACAGTATTTTAAGGAAGGTGTCATTAGATTGATGCAAAAGTTGTTGTGGTTTTTGCCACTACTTTCAATGGTAGACACCACATTTACTTTGGTACCAATGTAATATGCGTCCCTTTTTATAGATGATAAAACTGACTCAAAAAGGGTAAAGTTGTTGCTTAACAAACAAGTAGGAAGGGGCAAAGCCAGGTCAGACTCAAGTCTGTCAACCTGGAAAATCTGTGTTTCTTTTGCCTAAGTGCAGTGCTGCAGGTGAACCCAAGACCTGGTTAACAGAGAATAAAGAAAGGAAGAAAAGGAACAAAAAATATAGTGAAAAAGAAGACAAGGGGGTTGGGAGAGAGAGACAAGAAGGAAAAGGAGGATGAATAAGAAGAGTAACAGAAGTAAGACAAGGTATCCTTTATATTTGCTTTACATCGAAAGCACTTTCTTCAACATTTCCATTTCATGCTCACCTTGTTCTGTTGGTAAAGAATGTATTATTAACACACACGTTTTACAGATGAGGCCCAGATAAGGAAACCAACTTGCCCAACAAAGATTACGTAGCAAATTATGAGCAAAGCCATAACCAGAACCTAAGCCTTCCAAACTAGGAATCACTTAGACTGTAGCATTCTGTATATGCCTTACACAGCAGAGGTTAATTGTATGCATGTTTTGTGCTAGAGGTGGCTGCCTTTATATATATATGTATATATATATACTTTAAGTTCTGGGGCACATGTGCAGAACATGCAGGTTTGTTACATAGGAATACACATGCCATGGTGGCTTGCTGGACCCATGTACCCATCATCTACATTAGGTATTTCTCCTAATGCTATAGCTCCCCTAGCCCTCCACCCCATGACAGGCCCTGGTTTGTGATGTTTTCCTCTCTGTGTCCGTGTGTTCTCATTGTTCAACTCCCACTTATAAATGATAACATGCGGCATTTGGCTTTCTGTTCTTCTGTTAGTTTACTGAGAATGATGGCTTCCAGCTTCATCTGTGTCCCTGCAAAGGACAAGAACTCATCCTTTTTTATGGCTGCACAGTATTTCATGGTGCATATATGCCACATTTTCTTTATCCAGTCTATCATTGATGGGCATTTGGGTTGGTTCCAAGTCTTGCTATTGTGAACAGTATTGCAATAAACATCTGTGTGCATGTGTCTTTATAGTAGAATAATGTATAATCATTTGGGTATATACCCAGTCATGGGATTGCTGGGTCAAATGGTATTTCTGGTTGTATATCCTTGAGGAATTGCTACACTATCTTCCACAGTGGTTGAACTAATTTACACTCCCACCAACAGTGTAAAAGTGTTCCTATTTCTCCACATCCTCTCCAGCATCTGTTGTTTCCTGATTGTATTAATGATCACCATTCTAATTGGCATGAAATGGCATCTCGTTGTGGTTTTGATTTGCATTTCTCTAATGGCCAGGGATGATGAGCTTTTCTTCATATGTTTGTTGGCTACATAAATGTCTTCTTTTGAGAAGTGTCTGTTCATATCCTTTGCCCACTTTTTGATGGTTGTTTTTTTCTTGTAAATTTGTTTAACTTCTTTTTAGATTCTGGATTTTAGCCCTTTGTGAATGGATAGATTGCAAAAATATTATCCCATTCTGTAGGTTGACTGTTTACTCTGATGATAGTTAATTTTGCTGTGCAGAAGCTCTTTAGATTAATCAGGTCCCATTTGTCAATTTCGGGTTTATTTGCCAATGCTTTTGGTCTTTTAGTCATGAAGTATTTGCCCATGCTTATGTCCTGAGTGGTATTGCCTAGACTTTTTTCCTATGGTTTTTATGGTTTTAGGTCTTCCATTTAAGTCTTGAATCCATCCTGAGTTAATTTTTGTATAAGGTGTAAGGAAGGGATCCAGTTTCAGCTTTCTACATATAGCTAGCCAGTTTTCCCAAAACATTTATTAAATAGGAAATCTTTTTCCCATTGCTTCTGTTTATCAGGTTTGTCAAAGATCAGATGGTTGTAGCTGTGTGGTGCTATTTCTGAGGCCTCTGTTCTGTTGCTTTGGTCTATATATCTGTTTTGGTAACACTACCATGCTGTTTTGGTTACTGTAGCCTTGTAGTATAGTTTGAAGTCAGGTAGTGTGATGCCTACAACTGTGTTCTTTTTCCTTGGGATTGTCTTGGTTATGCAGGCTCTCTTTTGGTTCCATACAAAATTTAAAGTAGTTTTTTCTAATTTTGTGAAAAAAGTTAATGTTAGCTTGATGGGGATAGCATTGAATCTATGAATTACTTTGGGCAGTATGGCTATTTTCAAGATATTGATTCTTCCTATCCATGAGCATGGAATATTTTTCCATTTGTTTGTGTCCTCTCTTATTTCCTTTAGCAGTGGTTTGTAGTACTCCTTGAAGAGGTTCTTCACATCCCTTATAAGTTGTATTGCTAGGTACTTTATTCTCTTTGTAGCAATTGTGAATGGGTGTTCATTCATTATTTGGGTCTCTCTGTGTCTATTATGGATGCATAGGAATACTTGTGATTTTTGCACATTGGTTTTGTATCCTGAGACTTTGCTGAAGTTTCGTATCAGCTTAAGGAGATTTTGCGCTGAGACAATGGGGTTTTCTAAATATACAATCATGTCATCTTCAAACAGAGACAATTTGAATTCCTCTCTTCCTATTTAAATATGCTTAATTTCTTTCTCTTGCCTGATTGCCCTGGGTAGAACTTCTCATATTGTGTTGAATAGCATTGGTGAGACAGGGCATTCTTGTCTTGTGCCGGTTTTCAAAGGGAATGCTTTCAGTCTTTACCCATTCAGTATGATGTTGGCTGTGGGTTTGTCATAAATTGCTCTTACTATTTTGAGATACGTTCCATCAATACCTAGTTTACTGAGAGTTTTTAGCATGAAGGGGTGCTGAATTTTATCAAATGCCTTTTCTGCATCTATTGAGATAATCATGTGGTTTTTGTCATTGGTTCTGTTTATGTGATTGATTACGTTTATTGATTTTCATATGTTAAACCAGTCTTGGATCCCAGTGATGAAGCTGACTGGATGGTGTTGGATAAGCTTCTTGATGTGCTGCTGGATTCGGTTTGCCAGTATTTTATTGAGGATTTTGGCATCAATGTTCATCAGGGATATTGGCCTGAAATTTTCTTTTTTGTGTGTCTCTGCCAGGTTTTGGTATCAAGGTGATTCTGGCCTCATAAAATGAGTTAAGGAGGAGTCCCTCTTTTTCTATTGTGTGAAATAGTTTCAGAAGGAATGGTACCAGCTTCTCTTTGTAGCTTTGGTAGAATTCAGCTGTGAATTCCTCTGGTCCTGGACTTTTTTTGCTTGGTAGGCTATTAATTACTGCCTCAATTTCAGATCATGTTTTTGGTATATTCAGGGATTCGACTTCTTGTTGGTTTAGAGTTGGGAGGGTGTATGTGTCCAGGAATTTATTCATTTCTTCTAGATTTTCTAGTTTATTTGCTTAGAGGTGTTTGTAGTATTCTCTGATGGTACTTTGTATTTCTATGGTATCAGTGGTGATATCCCCTTTATCATTTTCTATTGCGTCTATTTGATTCTTCTCTCTTTTCTTCTTTATTCGTATGGCTAACCATCTATATATTTTGTTGATGTTTTCAAAAAACCAACTCTTGGCTTCTTTGATTTTTTTGAAGGGTTTTTCATGTCTCTATCTTCTTCATGTCTGCTCTGATCTTAGTTAACTCTTGTCTTCTGCTAGCTTTTGAATTTGTTTCCTCTTGCTTCTCTAGTTCTTTTACTTGTGATGTTAGGGTATCAATTTTAGATCTTTCCTCATTTGTCTTGTGGGCACTTAGTGCTATAAATTTCCCTCTAAACAGTGCTTTAGCTGTGTCCCAGAGATTCTAGTATGTTGTGTCTTTGTTCTCATTGGTTTCAAAGAACTTATTTGTTTCTGCCTTAATTTAGTTATTTACCCAGTAGTCATTCAGGAGCAGGTTGTTCAATTTCCATGTCGTTGTGCAGTTTTGAGTGAGTTTCTTAATACTGAGTTCTAATCTGATTGCACTGTGGTCTGAGATACTGTTTCTTATTATTTCCATTCTTTTGCATTTGCTGAGGAGTGTTTTACTTCAAACTATGTGGTCAATTTTAGAATAAGTGTGATGAGGTGCTGAGAAGGATGTATATTCTCTTGATTTGGAGTGGAAAGTTCTGTAGATGTCTATTAGGTTGGCTTCATCCAGAGATAAGTACAAGTCTTGAATATCCTTGTTGATTCTGTTTTGTTGATCTGTCTCATATTGATAGTGCAGTGCTAAAGTCTCCCACTATTATTGTGTGAGAGCCTGTTTTTTTACAGGTCTCTAAGAACTTGCTTTATGAATCTGCGTGCTCTTGTATTGGGTACATATATATTTAGAATAGTTAGCTCTTCTTGTTGAATTGATCCCTTTACCATTATATAATGCCCTAATTTGTCTCTTTTGATCTTTGTTGGTTTCAAGTCTATTTTAACCGAGACTAGGATTTCAACCCCTGCTTTTTTTTTTTTTTCTCTCTCTCTCTCTCTCCCTTTGCTTGGTAAATTTTCATGCATCCCTTTATTTGGGTCTATGTGTGTCTTTGCACGTGAGATGGGTCTGGTGAATACAGCACACCAATGGGTCTTGTCTCTTTATCCAATTTGCCAGTCTGTGTCTTTTAATTGGGGAATTTAGCTCATTTACATTTAAGTTTCATATTGTTATGTGTGAATTTGATTCTGTCATTATGTTGCTAGCTGGTTATTTTGCCCATTAGTGATGCTCTTTCTTCATAGTGTCAATGGTCTTTACAATTTGGTATCCTTTTGCAGCGGCTGCTACTAGTTGTTCCTTTCCCGGTTTAGTGCTTCCTTCAGGATCTCCTTTAAGGCAGGCCTGGTAGTGACAAAATCTCTCAGCATTTGCTTGTCTGTAAAGGATTTTATTTTTCCTTTGCTCATGAAGCTTAGTTTCATTGGATATGAAATTCTGGGTTGAAAATTCTTCTCTTTAAGGATGTTGAATATTAGCCCCCACTCTCTTCTGGCTTGTAGGGTTTCTGCAGAGAGAGCCACTGTTAGTCTGATGGGCTTCCCTTTGTGGTTAACCCAACCTTTCTCTCTAGCTGCCCTTAACATTTTTTTCTTCATTTCAATCTTGGTGAATCTATTATATGTCTTGGGGTTGCTCTTCTTGAGGAGTATCTTTGAATTGTTCTCTGTATTTCCTGAATTTGAATGTTGGCCTGTCTTGCTAGCATGAGGAAGTTCTCCTGGATAATATCCTGAAGAGTGTTTTCCAACCTGGTTCCATTCTCCCATCACTTTCAGGTACACCAATCACATGTAGGTTTGGTCGTTTTCCATAGTCCCATATTTCTTGGAGGTTTTGTTTATTCCTCTTCATTATTTTTTTGCTAATCTTGTCTTCATGCTTTATTTAATTAAGTTGATCTTCACTTTTGATATCCTTTCTTCTACTTGATCAATTCATCTATTGATACCTGTGTATGCTTCACGAAGTTCTTGTGCTGTGTTTTTCAGCTCCATCAGGTCATTTATGTTCTTCTCTAAAGTGGTTGTTCTAGTTAGCAATTCCTCTAATTTTTTCAAGGTTCTTAGCTTCCTTGCATTGGTTAGAACATGCTCTTTTATCTCAGAGGAGTTTGTTATTACCCACCTTCTGAAGCCTGTTTCTGCCAATTCATCAACTCATTCTTTATCCAGTTTTGTTCCCTTGCTTGCAAAGAGCTGTGATCCTTTGGAGTTGAAGAGGCATTCTAGTTTTTGAAATTTTCAGCCTTTTGCACTGGGTTTTCCCCATCTTCGTGGATTTATCTACCTTTGGACTTTGTTGTCGGTGACCTTCGCATGTGATTTCTGCGTGGACCTCCTTTTTGTTGATGTTGATGCTCTTTTTTGTTGTTGTTTGTTTGTTAGTTATTCTTCAAAGAGTCAGGCCCTTCTGCTGCAGGTCCATTGGAGTTTTCTGGAAGTCCACTCCAGACCCTGTTTACCTGGGTATCACCAGCATAGACTGCAGAACAGGAAAAATTGCTGTCTGTTCCTTTTTCTGGAAGCCTTGTCCCAGAGGTGCACCCGCCACATGCCATCCGGAGCTCTCCTGTATGAGGTATCTGTCAACCCCTGCTGGGAGGTGTCTCCCTGTCAAGAGGCACAGGAGCCAGGGACCCACTTGAGGAGGGAGTCTGTCCCTTAGCAAAGCTCAAGCGCTGTGCTGGGAGAACCACTGCTCTCTTCAGAGCCAACAAACAGGAACGTTTAAATCTGCTGAAGGCTGCACCCACAGCTGCCCCTTCCCCCAGGTGCTCTGTCCCAGAGAGATGGGGGTTTTATCTTTAAGCCTCTGACTGAGGCTGCTGCTTTTTTTCCAGAGATGCCCTGACCAGAGAGGAGGAATCTAGAGAGGCAGTCTGGCTACAGTCGCTTTGCTGGATGACTCTTACACTAAAGGTAGGACCTCACTCCACAGGGAGAGGTCAGGTGATTTTAACAGTCCTGCTCGTAAAGTCCAGTTTCCTGTTACCATTATGCTCTCAGCTTTCCCATAGCAACTATCAGCATATTTACAATGATCAACATCTTCCAAGCTGAACGTGGGGAAGGCTATTAACTCAAGTCCATGTACTGTTACGTTAGTTACTTAACCTTTCCGGGCCTCAAATG
>NC_044996.1:87880980-88014433 GCF_008728515.1 Papio anubis | reverse complement strand
CTTCCAGTTGATCGAGTCGGTTACTGAAGCTTGTGCATTTGTCCCGTATTTCTCGTGTCATGCTTTTCATCTCTTTCATTTCGTTTATGACCTTCTCTGCATTAATTAGTCTAGCCGTCAATTCTTCCACTTTTTTTTCAAGATTTTTAGTTTCTTTGCGCTGGGTACGTAATTCCTCCTTTAGCTCTGAGAAATTTGATGGACTGAAGCCTTCTTCTCTCATCTCGTCAAAGTCATTCTCCATCCAGCTTTGATCCGTTGCTGGCGATGAGCTGCGCTCCTTTGCCGGGGGAGATGCGCTCTTATTTTTTGAACTTCCAGCTTTTCTGCCCTGCTTTTTCCCCATCTTTGTGGTTTTATCTGCCTCTGGTCTTTGATGATGGTGATGTACTGATGGGGTTTTGGTGTAGGTGTCCTTCCTGTTTGATAGTTTTCCTTCTAACAGTCAGGACCCTCAGCTGTAGGTCTGTTGGAGATTGCTTGAGGTCCACTCCAGACCCTGTTTGCCTGGGTATCAGCAGCAGAGGCTGCAGAAGATAGAATATTTCTGAACAGCGAGTGTACCTGTCTGATTCTTGCTTTGGAAGCTTCTTCTCCGGGGTGTACTCCACCCTGTGAGGTGTGGGGTGTCAGACTGCCCCTAGTGGGGGATGTCTCCCAGTTAGGCTACTCAGGGGTCAGGGACCCACTTGAGCAGGCAGTCTGTCCCTTCTCAGATCTCAACCTCCGTGTTGGGAGATCCACTGCTCTCTTCAAAGCTGTCAGACAGAGTCGTTTGCATCTGCAGAGGCTTCTGCTGCATTTATTGTTTACTGTGCCCTGTCCCCAGAGGTGGAGTCTACAGAGACAGGCAGGTTTCCTTGAGCTGCTGTGAGCTCCACCCAGTTCGAGCTTCCCAGCGGCTTTGTTTACCTACTTAAGCCTCAGCAATGGTGGGCGCCCCTCCCCCAGCCTCGCTGCTGCCTTGCCGGTAGATCACAGACTGCTGTGCTAGCAATGAGGGAGGCTCCGTGGGCGTGGGACCCTCCCGGCCAGGTGTGGGATATGATCTCCTGGTGTGCCTGTTTGCTTAAAGCGCAGTATTGGGGTGGGAGTTACCCGATTTTCCAGGTGTTGTGTGTCTCAGTTCCCCTGGCTAGGAAAAGGGATTCCCTTCCCCCTTGCGCTTCCCAGGTGAGGCGATGCCTCGCCCTGCTTCAGCTCTTGCTGGTTGGGCTGCAGCAGCTGACCAGCACCGATCGTCGGGCACTCCCCAGTGAGATGAACCCAGTACCTCAGTTGAAAATGCAGAAATCACCGGTCTTCTGTGTCGCTGGCGCTGGGAGTTGGAGACTGGAGCTGTTCCTATTCGGCCATCTTGCTCCGCCCAAAACTCCTGTTTCATTTCTAATTAAGCTTATCTGAATCTTCTCTCTATTGTTCTTGGTTAATCTTGCTAATGGTTTATCACTTTTATGGATTTTTTTTCAAAGAACCAGCTTTTTTTCATTTTTATTTTTTATTTTGTTTCAATTTCATTTAGTTCTGCTCTGATCTTTGTTATTTCTTTTATTCTGCTGGATTAGAGTCTGGATTGTTCTTGTTTCTCCAGTTTCGTCATGTGACCTTAGATTTTCTGTTTGCGCTTTTTCAGACTCTTGTTAAAATGAAGTCTTACTCTGCTGCCCAGGCTGGAGTGCAGTGGAGTGATCTCAGCTCACTGCAACCTCTGCCTTCTACATTCAAGCGAATCTCCTGGCTCAGTCTCCCACATAACTGAGATTACAGGCATGTACCACCATGCTCAGATAATTTTTCTATTTTTAGTAGAGACACAGTTTCACCATATTGGCCAGGCTGGTCTCGAACTCCTGACCTCAAGTGATACCCCTACCTTGTCCTCTCAAAGTGCTGGGATTATAGTCATGAGCCATCGTGCCCAGCCACTTTTAGATTTTTTGATGTAGGCTTTTAAGGCTATGAACTTTTCTCTTAGCACCACTTTTGCTGTATTCCAGAGGTTTTGATTGGTTGTGTCACTATTATTGCTCAGTTAAAAGAATTTTTAAATTTCTCTATTGGTTTCATCACTGACTCAATGATGATTCAGGAGCAGGTTATTTAATTTCCATGTACTTGCATGGTTTTGGGAGTTCCTTTTGGAGTTGATTTCCAATTTTATTCCACTGTGATCTGAGACAGTACTGGACATAATTTAAATTTTCTTAAATTTACTGAGACTTGTTTTGTGACCAATCATATGGTCTATTTTGGAGAATGTTTCATGTGCTGATGTATAGAATGTATATTCTGCAGTTACTGAGTAGAATGATCTGTAGATATCTGTTAAGTCTATTTGTTGTAGGATATAGTTTAAGTCTATTGTTTCCTTGTTGACTTTCTGTCTTGATAACCTGTCTAGTGCTGTCAGTGGAGTATTGAAGTCCCCCACTATCACTGTGTTTCTGTCTATTTCATTTCTTAGATCTAGCAGTAATTGTTTTATAACTTTGGGACCTCCAATGTTAGGTGCATATATATTTAGAATTGTGACATTTTCCTGTTAGACTCATCCTTTTATCATTATATAATGTCCCTCTTTGTCTTTTTAAACTGCTGTTGCTTTAAAGTGTGTTTTGTTTGATATAAGAATAGCTACTCCCGCTCGCTTTTGGTGTCCAATTGCATGGAATATGTTTTCCACTCCTTCACCTTAAGTTTATGTGAGTCCTTATGTGTTAGGCATGTCTCCTGAAGACTGCAGAAACTTTGTTGGTGAATTCTTATCCATTCTGCAATTCTGTATTTTTTAAGTGGAGTATTTAAACCATTTCCATTCAATGTTAGTATTAACATGTGAGGTACTCTTCTATTCATTATGCTATTTGTTGCCTAAATGCCTTTTTTTTTTTTTTTTTTTTTTTTTTGAGACAGAGTTTCACTCTTGTTGCCCAGGCTGGAGTGCAATGGCACCATCTTGGCTCGCTGCAACCTCTGTCTCCTGGGTTCAAGCAATTCTCCTGCCTCAGCCTCCCAGGTAACTGGGATTACAGGTACCTGCCACCACATGCGGCTAATTTTTTGTATTTTAAGTGGAGATGGGGTTTCATAATGTTGTCCAGGCTGGTCTTGAACTCCTGATCTCAGGTAATCTGCCCACCTCCCCTCCCAAAGTGCTGAGATTACAGGCGTGAGCCACTGTGCCCAGTTCCTGAATGTCTTTTTTATATTATTGTGTTATTGTTATATAGGTCCTATGCGATTTATGCTTTAAAGATGCTCTATTTTGGAGTATTTTGAGGATTTGTTTTAAGATTTTAAGCTCCTTCTAGAAGTTCTTGTAGTGCTGGCTTAGTAGTGGCAAATTCTCTCAGTATTTGTTTGTCTGGAAAAGACTATCTTTCTTTCATTTATAAAGCTCAGTTTTGCTGGATACAAAATTTTTGACTGACAATTGTTTTGTATAAGTTGGCTACAAATAGGACCCCAATATCTTCTAGCTTGTAGGGTTTCTGCTGAGCAATCTGCTGTTAGTATGATAGGTTTTACTTTGTAGATTACCTAATGCTTTTTCCTCACAGCTCTTAAGATTTTTCCTTCTTCTTGTTTTTAGATAACCTGCTGATTATATGCCTAGGTGATTATTTTTTTGCAATAATTTTCCCAGATTTTCTTTGAACTTCTTGATATCTAGGTCTCTAGCAAGGCTGGGGAAGTTTCCCTTGTTTATTTCTTCAAATATGTTTTCCAAACTTTTAGATTTCTCCTTTTCCTGAGGAATGCCCATTATTATTAGGTTTGGATGTTTAACATAGTCTCAAACTTCTTGGAGACTTTGTTCATTTTTTAAAATTCTTTTTTCTTTGTCTTTGCTGGATTGGGTTAATTGAAAGTCTTGTCTTCAAGCTCTGAAGCTTTTTCTTCTGCTTGTTTGATTCTATTGCTGAGACTTTACAGTGAATTTTGAGTTTATCTTAGTGTTGTCTTGATTTCTAGAAATTCTTATTGTTTTTATTTTTACTTGTGCTATTTTACTGAATAATTTTCATTTCATATCCTGATTTTTTTTATTTCTCTAAGTAGGAGACTGATATGATCTTTTTGGGGTATTTGTTTTTGCTCTTCTGGGTCTAGCCACACAGCAGAGCTACTGGGTTCCAGGCTGGTACTAGGGAGTGTCTGCAAAGAGTCCTGTGATGTTATCTGTCTTCAGGTCTTGCAGCCATGGATACGAGCGCCTGCTTCAGTGGAGGTAGCAGGGAAGTGAATTGGACTCTCTGAGGGTCCTTTGTTGTGTTTTTGTTTAGTGTGCGGGTTTTGTCTTAGTTGACCTCCAGCCAGAAGGTGGTGCTTTCTAGAGCTCATCAGTTGTGGTCCTATAGGAAGTATGCAAACTTGTCCTAGAGAACACCTGGTTAAGTATTCAGGTTTCTCAGGCAGTGGGTAGGGCCATTGAGCTCCCAAGAGATTATGACCTTTGTCTTCGGCTACCAGGGCAGGTAGAGAAAGACCATCAGGTGAGCACAGGGATAACTGTGTCTGAGCTCATTCTCTTCTTGGATGGGGCTTGCTGTGGCTGCTGTGGGGGATGAGGTTGTGGTTTTCAGTTCAATTGAATTATATTTCCAGGGGGATTATGACTGCTTCTGCTGAGTCATACACGCCACCAGGGAAGTGAGGGATAGCCAGAAGTCACAGACCTCACCCTGTTCCCATGCAGCTCACAGTCCTAAAGGCCTGTCTCATGAGTCTATTTTCAGGCAGCCAGAAACCAGGGCTAAGAACTTGCCTCAGACCACGAGCCTCTCCACTGAGACAGCAAGCAGATTCACCATTTTTTTCAGTGTCTCAGGGAGCCTGCAGCAGTGATCCAGTTTCTTTAAATGGTCTGTGGGTTCTCTCAGCTTTCCTGGTATGCTCCTTTGCTAGTTCTTGGAGCAAACGTTTACAATGTGAGTCTCCACACACTGCTCTGTTTGTCCAAGTGAGAGCTGCAAGCGGGTCCTGCCTCCTATCTGCAATCTTAAGCATTATCCTATAAATGATCTTTTAAATGTGTAGTTGAATTAAGTTTGCTAGTATTATTTTGAGAAATTTTGTATCAGTATTTATCAGTGATATTGCCCTATCTTTGTCTGGTTTGGGTATCAGAGTCATAATGGTCTTGTAGAATAAGTTTGGAAGTATTCTTTTTTGATCTAATTTTCAGAAGAGTTTGAGTAGAATTGATATTGGTTAGTCTTTAAATGGTTGGTAAAAATCAGCATTAAAGCCATCACATCCTGGGCTTTCCTTTGCTGAGAGATTATTTATTATGACTTTGATCTTGTTATCTTGTTACTTTTGATTGGTCTCTTCAGGTTTTGCGGTCTTTATGGTTCTATTTTGGTAGATTTTATGTGTCTAGAAATTTGTGTATGTCTTCCAGGTTTTTTAATTTATTGGCATATTGTTGCTCATAGCAACCTCTAATGATCCTTTGAGTTTCTGGGGTCTCAGTTGTAATGTCTCTTTTTCACCTCTGATTTTATTTATTTGGGTCTCCTCTGTCTTTTCTTTTTGTATTTTTTAGTTAGCCTGTCTAAAGATATGCTAATTTTGTTTACCTTTTTAAAACACCAATTTTTCATTTCATTAATCTTTTGTATTGTTTTGTTCATTTCAATTTTATTTTTCTTCTGGTGTTTATTATTTCTTTTCCTTTACTATTTTTAAGTTTCATTTTTTCTTCATCAGTAAATTGTTTATTTATAGTTTTTCTACTTTTTTTGTTGTAGATGCCGATAGCTGTAAAATTTCCACTTAGTATGGTTTTTACTATATATCACATAGGTTATGTTATCTTGTGTTTCTATCATGATTGGTGTTAAGAAATTTTTTAATTTTCTTTTTTATTTCTCCATTGACCCACTGCTTATTTAGGAGAACATTGCTTAAATTTCATCGGGTTTTATAGTTTCCAAAATTCCTCTTGTTATTGATTTATAGTTTTACTCCATTGTAGTCAGTGAAGATAATTGATATAACTTCAACTTTTGTATCTTTAAACACTTGTTTTGTGACCTAACATATGGTCTGTCCTTGAGAATGATTCATGTGTTACAGTCATTAAATAAATCATCTGGTCTATAGTGCAACTTAAGTTTATTATATTTTTGTTGATTTTTCTGTCTGGATGATCTGTCCAGTGCCTAAAGTGAAGTGTTAATTTCCCAAGTTATTTTGGTACTTGGGTCTAGCTATCTATTTAACTCTAATATTTGCTTTATATACCTTTGTCCTCTACTGTTTGGTGCATATGATGTACTTATAATTATTATATCCTTCTGCTGAGTTGACTTGTTTATTATATAGTAGCATTTTTTTATCTTTTTTTAGTTTTTGTCTTGAAAAGTATTTTGCCTGATATAATTATCATTACTCCTGCTCTTTTTGCTTGTTTCCTTTGGCATGGATTACCTTCTTTTATTTCTTTATGTTCAGTCTATGTGTGTCTTTGTAGGTGAGTGTGTCTCTTGCAGGCAACAGATTATTGGGTTCTGTTTCTTTTTAAAAATTCATCCAACCACTCTGTCTTTTGATTGGAGAGTTTACTCCATTTACATTCAATGTTATTCTTGATAAATAAAGACTTAATCCTGCCGTTTTTAATTTTTTTTTTTTTTCTGGTTGTTTAGTGATCGTCTCTTCCTTCTTCTTTTTCCTTCCTGTCTTTATTTTAATCAAAGTAATTTTCTCTCATGGCTTGACATAATTTCCTGCTTTTTTGTGTGTATTCATTGCATGTTTTTCGATTTGAGGATACCACGAGGCTTGCAAATACTATCTTGTAACCCATTATTTTAAGCTGATAACAACTTAACAATGTTTGCATAAACAAAAAGCAAAAAATAAACTAATACAAATTTTATATTACCTTCATCCTCTCATTTTCTTACTTTTTGTTGTTTATATTTATATCTTTTTGTATAGTCTGTGTCCTGAAATGTTGCTGTAGTTATTATTTTTGATACATTCATCTTTTAGTCTTTCCACTCAAGATATAAACTGTTTGCATACCAGAATTATAGTATTATAATACTGTGTGTTTTTCTGTGTAGTTACTATTACCAGGTGTTTTTGTTCCTTCACATGATTTCTTATAGGTCACTAATGTCCTTTTCTTTCAGATTAAAGGACTCCCTTTACTATTTCTTGTAAGGCATGTGTTGATGAAATCCCTCAGTGTTTGTTTATCTGGAAAAGTCTTTATTTCTCCTTTATGGTTGAAGGATTTTTTTTTTCTGGATATACTCTTCTAGAGTAAAGGGTTTTTTGTTTTGTTTTGTTTTGTTTTCCTTTAGCACTTTAAATATGTCATGGTACTATGTTCTGGCCCGTAAGATTTCCACTGAAATATGTTGTCAGATATATTTAAGCTTCATTGTATATTGTTTCTTTTCTCTTGGTGCTTTTATAATTCTTTGTCTTTGACCTTTGGAAATTTGATTATTAGATGAATTGAGGTAGTCTTTTGGTTAAATCTGCTTGATGTTCCATAACCTTCTTGTATTTGAATATCAATATTTGTATTAGTTTGTTCTCACACTGCTCTAAAGAAATGCCTGAGACTGGGTAATCATAGCAGCTTCTGCTTCTAAGGAGGCCCCAAGAAGCTTCCAATCATGACAGAAGGCAAAGGGGAAACAAGACATCTCATGTGGCAGGAGCAAGAGAAAGAGGAGTACAGTGCTACACACTTTAAAACAAAAGGACAGCATTAAGTGGATGGTGCTAAACCATTCATAAAAAACTGCCCCCATGATCCAATCACCTCCCACCAGGCCCCACCTCTAACACTGGGGACCGCAATTTGACATGAGAATTGGGTGGGGCCATAGATCCAAACCATATCAATATCTTTTTTCTCTATTTGGGAAGTTCTCTGTTATTATCTCTTTGAATAAATTTTCTACCCTGATTTCTCTTTCTACCTTGCATTTAAGGCCACTAACTCTTAGATTTGCCCTTTGGGGACTATTTTCTAGCTTTTGTGGGAGTGCTTTATTTTTAAAAAATGCATGTACTTTGTCTTCTCAGACTGTGTTTGTTTTCAAGTAACTTGTCTTCAAGTTCTCTAATTTTTTTGTTTGACCAATTATGCTTTTGTGAGATTCTGATGTATTCTTCAGTATGTCAGTTGCATTCCTCAACTTCAGAATTTCTGTTTGGTTCTTTATGCTTATTTAAGTCTCCTCAGTCTACCTGACAGAATTTTGAATTCTTCCTCTGTGTTATTTTTAATTTCCTCTAGTTTCCTCAAAACAGGTATTTTGTGTTCTTTATCCGAAGTGTTACACATCTTTGTCTGTCCAAGATTGGTTCTTGGTGCTTTATTTAGTTTGTTTGGTGAAGTTATGTTTCCCCAGGTAGTCTTAATGCTTGTGAATGTGTGATGGTTTCTGAGTATTGAAGGTTTAGGTATTCATTGTAGCCTTTGCAGTCTCTGATTCATTGTAGCTTTTGCAGTCTCGGATTGTTTTTACCCAGCCTTCTTATGATGGCTTTCCATATATTTGATGGAACTCAGGTGTTTTGATCCAAGTTTTCAATAATTGTAGTCATATCTGCATTTGTTAGTACCCCAAGCTCAGTAATGATGTGGCACTTGCAGACTTGTAGAGACCTACTCGATGGTCTTGGATAGAATCCAGATTTCTCTGGATTACCAGGCAGAGGCTCTTGTTCTCTTTCCTTATGTTATCCCAAAGAAACAGAGCCTCTCTTTCTGTCCTTAGGTATCTGGAGCCGTGAGAGGGGTTACGCAGGTACCCCGGTGGTCACCATTGCTGGGATTGTGTGGGGTCAGGCCTGAAGCCAGCACATTATGCAGTTTTGCTCAAGGTCTGTGGTAATCACTACCTGTCTACTGCCTGTGATTGTTCAAGACCCTTGTGCTCTACAATCAGCAGATGGTGAAGTCAAACAGGCTTGTATTTTCTCCCTCAGGGCAATGAGTTTCCCCAGTTACAGACCAGCCCACAGATGCCTTTCAGGAGTCATGGCACATAGGCTGAAACCTTAGGACTCTGCGTGGTACTTTTTTCTATTGTGGCTCAGCTGGCACCCTAGCCACAAATCAAAGTTTTTTTCACTCTTCCCTTTCCTTTCCACAGGCAGAGGAGTCTCTATCCATGGCCATCACCACTCCAGTCCCATGGCAAGTACTACCCGTTTACTGCCAGTATTCATTCAAGACCCAAATGGTTTTCATTCAGCTTGTGGTGAATGCTACCAGGCCTGGAATACTCTCTTAAGGTCATTTGGCTTCCCTCTAGCCTAGGGCACATTCCTGAAATGGTATCTAAGAGCTAAGTCCTGGAATCAAGGACCCCAAGGGCCCTTGGTGCTCTACCCCTTTGTGGCTGAGCTGGTTCCTAAGCTGCAAGACAAAGTTCCATTTACTCTTTTATCTCCTTTTCTCAAGCAGAAGGAGAATCTCCTCATAGCCACCACAGGTCTTACTGTACTTGGCAACTTCCGAAACCATCTCAATACATCTCTGAGTCTCACTTAAGATCCACAGTGAGTACTTTTTTTTTTTTTTTTTTTTGCCACTGCTTCAGATTCTTCAGGGCACAAGGTCTGTGTAGTCAGCAGGTAGTGGATCTTGCCAGGACTGAGTCCTTCCATTCATTGCAACAGGTTCCATTCCGGTGAAGGGAATGTTTATAAATGTGATCCAGGAGCTAGAGTGTGAAATGGGTTCCTCAAGACTCTGCATGGTATTCTATCCTACTCTGGCTGAGCTGGTTTTCAAGTTGGAAGACAATGTTCTTTTTAGTCTTCCCTCTCTTCTCCTCAGGTGGCAGGGTGGTAGAAGGAGTTTCTCCTATAAGGGTTAACTTTGCTGTCTGAGGTTGGAAGAAAACTGGTGTAAGCACTCTCTTGTCCACTCCAGCTTGTGTTTCACTGGGTTGTGTGTACCCCAAGTCCACTCACTCTGAGGCCAACACAGCAACATGACTTGCCCCGAAATTGCAGTCCTTGTAGCCTAGACTGCCTTTCAAGTTTATTTAAAACCCCAGAGCACTATAGCCCACAATGGTAATGCTTTCTGGAATTCAGGTTCCAACTAGTATGATGGGTGGGTGATTCCCCTCTGGCTATAGCTGGTCGAAACACTCCCTTCATGGGCACCAGTTGATTTCTGCCCCGTGTTGCTTTCTACTGTGACAGGAAAGCACTGAGTTCCTGTGCATGATTCCACTGTGATTCCTCTCCCTAAAGTACACAGATTCTCTCTCATTGCCACTCGGCCACTGTCAAGGGATGAGGGATGGATAGCATTAGCAATTCAAGATGGTCTTTTCTCTCCTCTTTAGTGCCCCTTTTAGTGATATAAAGTTAAAGCTAGGTACTGTGATTGTTCATCTGAGTTTTGGTTTTAATAAATGTGCTTTTTAATGTGAATAGTTGCTGAATTTGTTTTTGTTGCAGGGAGGAAGATCAGTGAAAACTTTTGTTAACCCATCTTGCTCCATGTCCCATTGATTTTATCAATTTTTTATGGCTGCATTGTATTTCATGTTGTGTATATACCACACTATTTTTATCCAATTATGCATTGATGAAGAGTTAGGTTGATTCCATGACTATCTTATTGTGAATAGCATTGTGATAAACATGAATTTGGGTGTCTTTTTTATGTAATAATTTTTTCTTTTGGGTAGATGTCCAAAGAACTACCATAGAAATGGTAGTTCTATGTTTAGTTCTTTGAGATAGCTCCATACTTTTCCCATAGATGTTGTATCAATTTACATTCTCACCAATAGTGTGGGAAACAAAAGGTGATCTTTTCTCTACCACAACATCTGTTCTTTTTTTATTTTTAAATAACACCCTTGCTCTCTGATGTAAGACGATATCTTATTTTGGTTTTACTGCATTTTTCTGATGATTAGTGATGTTGAGTATTTTTAATAGGTTTGTTGCCCACTTGTATGTCTTATTTTTTAAAAAGTCTGTTCATGTTCATTTCCCATTTTTTTTTTTTTTTTTTTTTTTTGAGACGGAGTCTAGCGCTGTGGCCCAGGCTGGAGTGCAGTGGCGCGATCTCGGCTCACTGCAAGCTCCGCCTTCCCGGTTCACGCCATTCTCCCGCCTCAGCCTCCTGAGGAGCTGGGACTACAGGCGCCCACCACCGCGCCCGGCTAATTAGTTGTATTTTTGGTTGAGACGGGGTTTCACTGTGGTCTCGAACTCCTGACCTTGTGATCCGCCCGCCTCGGCCTCCCAAAGTGCTGGGATTACAGGCGTGAGCCACCGCGCCCGGCCATTTCCCATTTTTAAATGGGATTTGTTTTCTTCTTGTTGAGTTTTTGAAGTTCATCATAGACTCTGGATATTAGTCTTTTGTCAGAGGCATAATTTGCAAATATTTTATCCCATATTTTACACTGTCTGTTTAGTCTGTTGATTATTATTTTTTGCTGTGCAGAAGCTTCTTAGTTTGATTAAGTCCCATTTGTCTATTTTTGCTTCTTTTGCATTTGCTTTTGGGGTCACAGTCATAAATTGTTTGGCTACACCAATGTCCTAAAAGGTATTTCCTAGGTTTTCTTCTAGGACTTTATAGTTTTAAGTCTTAGATTTAGGTCTTAATTCACCTTGAGTTAACTTCTGTATATGGTGAGAGATAGTGATCTAGTTTTATTTTTCTTCATGTGGCTAGAAAATTTTTCTAGCACCATTTAATAAAATGCAAGTTTTTCCCATTGTTTAGTTTTGTCAACCTTGTCAAAGATCAGTTGGTTGTCGGTGCACAACTTCATTTCTGGGTTCTCTATTCTGATCTGTGTGTCTATTTTTGGACCAGGACCATACCATTTAAGTCACTGTTGCTTTGTAGTATTATTTGAGGTCAGATAATGTAATTACTCCAACTATTTTCTTTTTGCTTAGGGTTGCTTTGGCTATTCAGGCTCTTTTTTGGTTCCTTATGAGCTTGGGGTTGCTTTGGCTATTCAGGCTCTTTTTTGGTTCCTTATGAGTTTTGTGATTGTTTTTTCTAATTCTGTGAAAAAATGACATTAGTTGTTTTGACAGAAATTACAGTTGAACCTGTAGATTGCTTTGGGCAGTATGGTCATTTTATATTGATTCTTTCAATCCATAAGTATGAAATGTTTTTCAATTTGTTTGTGTCATCTATGGTTTCTTTCATTAGTGTTTTGTAGTTCTCCTTGTAGGAGCTTTCACCTCTGTATTAGTCCATTTTTTACACTGCTGATAAAGACCTACCTGAGACTGGTTAATTTATAAAGGTAAATAGGGTTAAATGGACTTTTCTGCGTGTCTGGGGAGGCCTCACAATCATGGTGGAATGCAAGGAGAGGCAAGTCACATCTTACATGAATGGCAGCAGGTCAAAAGAGCTTGTGCAGGGAAACTCCTTCTTATAAAACCATCAGGTCTCCTGAGATGTTATTCACTATCATGAGAACAGCATGGGAAAGACCTGTCCCTATGATTCAATTACCTGTCACTGGGTCCCTCCCACAACATGTGGGAATTCAAGATGTGATTTTGGTGGGGACACAGCCAAACCATATCAACCTCTTTGGTTAATTATATTTCTTTCTATTTTATTTTTTGTGTGTGGCTCTCATAAATGGGTTTGAGATCTTCATTATTTCTCAGCCTGTATAGTGTTGGTGTATGGAAATGCTAATATTTTTACATTGACTGTGTATCCTAAAACTTTATTGAGGTCAGTCATCCAGTCTAGGAGTCTTTTGAAAAAGTCTGTAGAATTTCTTAGATATAAGATCATGTCATAAGCAAACAGAGCTAATTTGACTTTATATTTTTTTTTCAATTTGGATGACTTTTATTTTTTTCACTTGCTTGAATGCTCTAAGATTTTGAGTACCATGTTGAAAAGGAGTGGTGAATGTCAACATCCTTGTCTGGTTCTAATTCTTAGTGAGAATATTTTCAATATTTTTCCACTCAGTATGATGTAGTCTGTGGGTTTGTCACAGATGGCTCTTATTATTTTGAAGTATGTTCCTTCAATGTCTAGTTTATTAAGGGTTTTTTATCATAAGGGAATGTTGGATTTTATTAAATACTTTTAATGCATCTTTTTAGATGCTCATAACATTTTTGTTTCTAATTCTGTTTATGTGGTGAATCACTTTCATTGATTTGCAAATATGCAATTGTAGTTGAATTCCTGGAATAAATTTCACTTCATCATGATAAATTATCTTTTTGATGTGCTCATGGATGGTTTGCTAATATTTTGTTTAGGATTTTTGTGTTCACATTAATCAAAGCTATTATCCTGTAGCTTCCTTTCTTTGTGATGTCCTTGCATGATTTTGGTATCAGGGTGATACTGTTTTGAAGAATGACTTAGTGGGGAATGTCTCATCCTTGATTATTTGAAATAGTTTTAGTAAGATTGGTACTCACTCTTCTTTATATCTGGTAAAATTTGGCTGTAAATTTATCTGGCCATGGGCTTATTTTATGTTGGAAGGTTTTTTTAAATTACCAATTCACATTCAATACATATTGGTTTGTTCATGATTTCTATTTCTTCCTGATTCAGTCTTGGGAGGTTGTATATTTCCAAAAATTTATCTATTTCTCCTAGGTTTTCTAGTTTGTGCACAGAGATGTTTATAGTAATCTCTGATGATCTTTTGTATTTATGTGATATCTGTTGTCATGTCACCTTTAATATATCTAATTGTGTTTTAAAATTTTCTTACTCTTTTTTTCTTGGTTAAACTAGCTAGCAGTCTATTGATTTTGTTTATCCTCTAAAAAAAACCTAATTTTTTGTTAATCCATTTTTTTGGTCTTAATTTTATTTAGTTCTGTTCTGATATTTTTTATTTTTTTCCTTTATGTTAGCTGTTGGTTTGGTTTGTTCTTGCTTTTATAGTTCCTTGAAGTGTAGTGTTAGGTTGTTAACGTGAGATCTTTCTATCTTTTTGATGTAGGCATTTATTACTACAAAATTTTCTCAGCACTGCTTTCACTATATCCCAGACATCTTGGTATGTTGTATCTGTAATTTATTTGTTTCAAAAATTTTTTTGATTACTACCTTAATTTCATTGTTTTCTCAAAAGTCATTCAAAAGGAATTTGTTTAGTTTCTATGTACTTGTTTCCTTTTGAGAGTTTCTTTTGGTATTGATTTCTGATTTTATTTTACTGTTTTCTGAGATGATATTTGGCATTTTTTTTAATTGTTAGAGACTTACTTTGTGGACAAACATATGGTCAATATTAGAGAATGTTCTATGCAGAATTGAGAAAAATGAACATTCAACAATTGTTAGGAAGAATGTTCTATACATGTCTATTAAGGACATTGGTGTAGAGTCGAGTTGAAGTCAAGAATTTTTTGGTTGACTTTCTGCCTCAATTACCTGTCTAGTGTTGTCAGTGTGGTGCTTAAGTCTACCACTATCATTGTATTCCTGTCAGTCACTTTTCTTAGGTCTAGTAATATGAATCTGGGTGCTCTGGTTTTAGATGCATATTTATTTAGGTTAGTTAAGTACTAGTGTTTTATTGAGTACTTTATCATTATGTAATTATCTTCTTTGTCTTTTTGAGCCTATTTAATCAGATTTAAGCGTGGCCACTCCCCCTTGCTTTTGTTTCTCATTTTGCTTTGAGTCTGTAGGCAACTTCATCCATATGACGGATCTTTTGTAGGTAAGAGATGGTTGAATTTTTAAAATCCAAATTACTAGCCTATATCTTTTAAATGGAGCATTTAGGCCATTTATATTCAAGGTTAATATTGATTTGTGAGATCTTGTTCCTGTCACAGTTTTGTTAGGTAATTGCTTTGTAGTCTCAATTGTATAATTGCTCTCTAGAACCTTTGAGTTTTCTAGTTACATATATTTTTTTATGATGATGAATATTTTTGTTTCCATGTTTGGAATTCTTTTGAGCAGTTCCTTTAGTATCAGTTTGGTGGTGACAAATTCCCTTAGTGTTTGGTGGTCTGGGAAAGACTTTATTTCTCCTTCATTTATGAAACATAGTTTGGCAGGATATAAAATTTTTGGCTAATGTTTCTATTTTCTTTTTTTAAAAGACAATCAAGATGGGGTCTTGCTATGTTGCTCAGGCTCGTCTTGAACTCCTGGGTTTAAGTGATCCTCCTACCTTGGTCTCCCAATGTGCTAAGATTACAGGCATGAGTCACCATACCTAGCCTATTTTTCCTTCAAGGTGGCTACAAATAGGCTCCCAATCTCTTCTGGCTTATAACATTTCTACTGAGAAATCTGCTGTTAATCTGATAGAATTTACTTTGTAAGTAATTTGGCACATCTCTCTAGCTCCTTTGAGCATTTGTTCTTGCATGTCAACCTTGGAAAGTTTGATAACTCTATTCTTTGGTGATGCTCACCTTGTATAGTATCTTCCGGATGTTCTCTGAGTCTCTTGTATCTTGATGTCTATGTCTCTAGAAAAAAATTGGAAAAATTTCCCTAAATTTTTATTCAAATATGTTTTCCAATATTCTTAGTTTTTATTCTGCTTCAGGGATGTCTAGATATCATAGGTTTGGTTAATTTAAATAATCTCATATTTCTCAAGGGCTTTATTCAGGGGTTAAAATTATTTTTTCTTTTCCTTTTTTGTCTAGCTGAGTTAATTCAAAAGATCAGTCTCCAAGCTCTAAAATTTTTTCTTCTGCTTGGTTTATTCTATTGCTAAAGCTTTCCACTGTGTTTTAAAATTTTTTCAGTAAATATTCTATTTCCAGAAATTCTGCTTAGTAAAAACAAACAAACAAACAAACAAACAAAAAAACTCTCCTAAATTATTATTTTTTTGTTTATTTGTATTGGTGTTCGATTTTCTCTTGTTATTAAGCCTTCTTACTTTCTATTTCTTGATTTATTGAAGTCACTGAACTTCCTTATGCTCCATTTTTAGAATTCTTTATCTGTCATTTCAAAATTTTTGTTTAGGATTCATTGCTAGAGAACTAGTGTGATAATTTGGGGATGTTATAACATTCTTCATGTTGCAGAATTTCTTGTACCATTTTTTCTTATCTATAGAAGGTTCAGTTCTTATTTTTATATTTACTTTTCTGAGGGTGGAATTGTTTTATTTCCCCCTTCAGAATGTGACTGTTGTCCATGTTAGGTACCATCTTTTAGGTTTTCTTCTATGTGATTTTATGAGGCCAAGACTCTGTATGAATTCCTTGGTTATGGATAGAATTAATGTAGTAGTGGTGGTCTCTCAAATGCTAGTTGTGTTTAGGTTTTAGTAGTGGTGTGTTGTGTGTGGTTAGGCTCACTGTCTCCTACAGAGATGGGAAGATATAGGTCTTGGGAGGCTTATTTTTTTCCCCCATTGCCTTGCATTTCTGTCAGCAGGAATTGTATTGGATTATGTTGTTCATTTTGCAGGCCAGTAAGTGCCATTTGTAAGTATGACCCAGATGAGCTCTGCACAATGATGTCAGCAACCGTAAAGGGCCATGCAGTTTGATTCTCTGGCCAGTAGGTGGCATTTGAATGTGAGAGGTAATTTCAGTTATGACAGTGGAATTTTTACTTGGGCCTTGATGACTGTGGGAAGTACTGAAATGTTCCTGGTTATGAGTGGTCAGTAGAACTCTCAAGCCTTTGTTCCATGCTCTTCTGCCATGGTGGCTGGAGAGGGCAGAGCTGGGTCGGGTTAGGTTCAGTGAGCCCACAACAAAGCTAAGGTGGGTGCAAGAACTGACCATAGTTGGGGTCTATAGGCAACTCACAGGCAGTTTGGACAACACATCAAGGAGGGTTGGAAGTGTGTTGCTTCCATCGCAGAGCCTACTCAGGAAACCAGTGGCGGCATTGGGTTTTTAGCCCATTGGTCTACAATAGGACCTCCTTAGTACCCACACTCCTGACTCAGCAGGTGTTCCTCTAGCATCTGACAACAGGCCTGCCTCATTATGCTATTGCCAAGCCATCCATGCCAAGATTGCTGAGCTTTTTTATACATTCGAGACTGTGAGACTCCTTGTAGCAGAAACCTTGGCTATCTGGTCATAATCTTTCCAGTTCAGTCTTGCAAAACGAAGGCACCCAGCTCTTACACAGCCACACTCTTCTGAGCCACACTCTTCTCTGTTATCAGAAAGTGAGAGCCCCTCCCTCACTTGAAATCAATCCACAAATCTGATTTCCATACCCCTGGGCAGTATGCTTGACCACTGGGAAACTGGGACCAGGCCATGGGATTTGTCCTCTTGCCCTTCAGGGTCAAGCATTAGCTGTAATGTGGGGGTAAACTGCTCCCAGCATACCAACAAACCACTCAGGCAGGGCAATGGAGGCTGTACTGTGAGTACCCCTATGTGGAAACAGCCAGGCAGGCAGCCTTGCAAGTAACCAACAGGTATGGGGGTACATGATTCAGATGCATTTCAGTCCTATGGCAATGACAGTGGGGACTATCTTGGACATGTGAGTGTGCATGGGCTCCACTTTCTCCCTACTTGTCACATACTAGAAGCTGTAGCTGCTTAGGGCAGGATACACAGTCTTTAGAGTTGGGCCTCCAGAGTTTGATTTTGCTGGTTTTGCTCAGCACATTGAAGCCTTTTGGGCTCCATATGTGTTCAGGCAGTACCTTTCTGTGTTCCTCACGCAGCTTCCCTGATAGTTCAAAGTTTTGTGGGGATCATGGAAACTCCTACAGGTAGGATATCAGAAGTTCATGGTAAAAATGTGGTGTCCCAGGGTTTCTTTACTCAACCTAGTTTTGAATCTGGTCCAGGTCTTGGGGCCAGTCATTGTTCCTGGCAACACCAAGCTGGCAGCCCCACTTCCTTTATCTTCAATTACAGTATCTTCCAAAATTCCACCAAAAGTTAGAGCTAGTAAATAAATTCAGTAAAGTTGCAGGATGCAAATCAACATACAAAAATTAGTAGCATTTCCACATGGAAATGACAACATAGCTGAAAGATAATCAGAAAAATCCCATATATAATAGCATCAAAATTTTAAAATACAAAGGGATAAATTTTATTGAGGAAGTGAGATTTGAACAATGAAAATATAAAACATTGAAAAATGAAAGAAGAAACAAATAAGTGAAGAAATATGAAAAATATATGCTCATGGATTGAAAGAACTAATATTGTTAATGTGTCCATACTACCCAAAGCTATATAGAAATTCAATGCAATTTTCATCAAAATTCTGATAAAATTCTTCACAGAAACAGAAAAAAAAAATCCTAACGTTCACATGGAACCACAAAAGACCCCAAATAGTCAAAGTAATATGGAGAAGTAAAAGAAAAAAGTTGGAGGCAGTATGCTTCCTGGATTAAAATTATATTACAAAGCTGTAGTAATTGAAACAGTATTGTACTGGTGTAAAAACAAGAACATGTAGAAATGAAACAGAATATCAAGCTAAGAAATAAATCCAAACTTATCCAGTCAGTAATTTGGGGGAAGGGCACTAAGAATATAATGAGAAAAAAAAATGACCTCTTCAATAAATTGTGCTGAGAAAACAACAGTTCTGCATACAAAAATAAAATAAAATAAAAGTTGATAAAAGGTATAAATGCAAGACCTGAAATCATAAAGTTTCTTTAAAGGAACATAGGAGAAATGCTCCGTAACATTGGTCACAACAATGAGTTTTTTGATATTACACTGGCTGCAAAAAAGCAAAAATAAATAAACGGTACTACATCAAACTAAAATGCTACTGCAATGCAAAGGATACAATCAATAAAATAAAAAGACAACCTATACATTGGGAAAACATTTGCAAACCACTTGTCTGATAAAGGATTAATAGTCAAAATTTATAAAGAACTCTTCCACCACAAAAGCAGAAAAACAAATAACCCAAATAAAGCAAGGGCAAATGACCTAAACTGACATTTTTTTTTTTCAAAGAAAATATAAAAATGTTCAGCAGCTATACAAAAAGTTGCTCAATATCACTAATCACTAGTTACATGCAAGTTAAAAACACTGTAGTATCACTTCACGCCTGACAAAATGGCTATTATTGAAAAGTCAGGAGATAACAAATGTTGGCAATGGTGTGCAGAAAAGGAAACCCCACTATACTGTTTGTGGAAATTTAAATTGGTGCGGTCATTATGGAAAACAGTATGGAGACTCCTGAAAAATGTTAAAATAGAAAGATATAATCCAGCAATATTTCTGGTTGTATTCCCACAGGAGATGAAGTTATTAACTTTTGTGAGAAGTATCTGCACTCCCGTGTTTACTGTGGTGTTATTCACAATAGCCAAAATATGGAAACACCTAACCATCTGTTGTCAGTGGATGAGTTGATAAACACAATGTGGTATATATACAAAATAAAATACTATTCACCCTTAAATATGAAGAAAATTCTGTCACTTGCAAGACATGGATAAGTCTGTAGGATATTATGTTAAGTAAAATAAACCAGAAACAGAAGAAAAAATATTTTATTATGTCACATATAGATAAAATTTAAAAGAAAAGAATCAAATACACAGAGACAGAGAATAAAACAGTGGTTATCAAGGGGCTGGTAAAGAAGGAAATGGGGAGATGTAAGGGAAAAAATTCTGAAGTGCAGACATGTAGGATCAACAAGTCCAGAGATCTAATGTACATTACGAGGAATATAGTTAGTAAACTTTTATTGTATTAGGTAAAAAAAAGTAATAAGTTGTCTAAAAGAAATCAAGAAAACCATCTGATATGGGTTGGTTCTGTGTCCCCATCCAAATCTTACATTGAATTGTAGTTTCCAATGTTGGGGGACCTAGTAGGAGGTAATTGAATCATAGGGGATAGATTTTTCCCTTGTTGTTCTGGTGATAGTGAGTTCTCACAAGATATGATGGTTTAAAAGTTCTATGGCAATTCCCCCTTTGCTCTCTCTCTCTCTCTCTCTCTCTCTCTCTCTCTCTTCCTCTCTCTTCTGTTGCCATGTTACATACTTGCTTTCCCTTCACCTTCTGCCATTATTGTAAGTTTCCTGAGGCCTCCCCAGCCATGCCTCCTGTACAGCCTGCAGAACTATGAGTCAATTAAACATCTTTTCTTTATAAACTACCCAGTATCAGTTGGTTCTTTATAGCAATGTAAGAATAGAAAAATACAAAAAAATGGTATCAGAGAAGTGAGGCATTTCTATAAAAATACCTGAAAATGTAGAAGCAGCTTTGGAACTAGGTAATGAGCAGAGGTTGGAACAGTTTTGAGGGCTCAGAAGAAGACAGGAGGATTAGGAAAAGTTTTAAATTTCCTAGAGACTTGTTGAATTATTGACCAAAATGTTGATAGTAATATGGGCAATGGATTCTAGGCAGAAGTGGTGTCATATGGAGATGAGAAACTTATTGGGAACTGGAGTAAGTGTCACTCTTGCTATGCTTTACCAAAGAGACTGGCAGCATTGTATCCCTTTTCTAGAGATTTGTGGAACTTTGAACTTGCAAGAAATGAATTAGTATATCTGGCAGAAAAAAACTTCTAAGCAACGAAGCATGCAAGTTATGACCTGGCTGCTTCTAACAGCCTACACCACATGCATGGGCAAAGAAATGATGTAAAACTGGAACTTAAAGAATAAGTATAGTGTAAAAGTTTGGAAAATTTGCAGCCTATGTGTGGGGGGAAAAAATTTTCTAAGGAGAAATTCAAGCTGGCTGCAGAAATTTGCATAAGTAAAGAAGAAACAAATATTAATAGCCAAGACAATGATGAAAATGCCTCTAAGGTATTTTAGAGATCTTAGCAGCTGCCTCTCTTATCACAGGCCTGGAGTCTTATGAGGGAAGAACGGTTTCATGTGCCAGGTCCAGGGCCCTGCTGTTCTGTGCAGCCTTGGGACATGACACCCTGTGTCCCAGCCACTCCAGATCTAACCATGGCTAAAAGGGACCAAGGTACAGCTTGGGCCATTGTTTTAGGTGGCATAAGCCCCAATGCTTGGCAACATCCATGTGGTGTTGGGCCTGTAGGTGCAAAGAAGGCATGATTTGAGGTTTGGGAGCCTCCACCTAGATTGCAAATGATGTATAGAAATGCCTGGATATCCAGGCAGAAGTCTTCTGCAGAGGCAGAGCCTTCATGGAGAGCCTCTACTAGTAAAGTGCAGAGGGGAAATGTGGGGTTGGAGACCCCACTCAGAGTACCTATGGGGGCACTGCCTATTGGAGCAGTGAGGATAGGGCCATCGTCCTCCAGCCTCCAGGATGGTAGATTCATCAACAGCTTGCACCATGCACCTGGAAAAACTGCAGGCACTCAATGCCAGCCTGAGAAAGCAGCCATAGGGGCTTTACTCAGCAGAGCCACAGGGTCAAAGCTGCCAAAGGCCTTGGGAGCCCAACCCTTGTATCACTGTGGCCTGGATGTGAGACATGGAGTCAAAGGAGATTATTCTGGAGCTTTAAGATTTAGTGACTGACCTGCTTGGTTTTAGACTTGCATAGGGCCTGTAGCCTCTTTGTTTTGGCCAATTTCTTCCATTTGGAATGAGAACATTTACCCAATGCCTTAACCCTTATTGTATCTTGGAAGTAACTGTTGCGGGAAGTCAGGGACCCCAAACAGAGGGACCGGCTGAAGCCATGGCAGAAGAACATCAATTGTGAAGATTTCATGGACATTTATTAGTTCCCAAAATTAATACTTTTATAATTTCTTACACTTGTCTTTACTGTAATCTCTGAATATAAATTGTGAAGATTTCATGACACTTATCACTTCCCCGATGAATATCCTTGTGATTTCCTATGCCTGTCTTTACTTTAATCTCTTAATCCCATCATCTTTTTTGTAAGCTGAGGAGGATGAATGTCGCCTCAGGACCCTGTGATTGTGTCAATTGCACAAATTGTTTGTAGAGCATGTGTGTTCGAATATGAAATCTGGGCATCTTTAAAAAAGAACAGGATAACAGCAATGTTCAGGGAACAAGAGAGGTAACTGTGAACTGGCCACCGCTGAGCCGGAAGGAAACAGAGCTATATTCCTCTCCTCTTTCATAAGCAAATAGGAGAAATATCGCTGAATTATTCTTCTCAGCAAGGAACATCCCTGAGAAAGAGAATGCACCCTGAAGGTAGGCCTATAGACGGCCCCTTTTTAAGGCATCCTGTCTTTTATGGTCGAAGCCGATAGGATGAAATAAGCCCCAGTCTCCTATAGTGCTCCCAGGCTTACTAGGGTGGGAAAATTCTCACCTAATAAATTGTGGTCAGACAGGTCATCTGCTCTCAAACCCTGTTTCCTGATAAGATGTTATCAAAGACAATGCGTGCCCGAAACTTCATTAGCAATTTTAATTTCACCTCATCCGGTGGTCCTGTGATCTTGCCCTGCCTCCATTTGTTTTGTGATATTTTATTACCTTGTGAAGTATGTGATCTCTGTGACCCACACCCTATTCATGCACTCCCTCCCCTTTTGAAAATCACTAATAAAAACTTGCTGGTTTTACGGCTCAGGGAACATCACGGATCCTGCCAACATGTGATGTCTCCCCCGGACACCCAGCTTTAAATTTCTCTCTCTTGTGCTCTTTCCCTTTATTTCTCAACCCAGTCGAGACACTTAGGAAATAGAAAAGAACCCATGTTAAACATCGGGAGTGGGTTCTCCCAATAGTAACTAACTTGTTTTTGATTTTACAGGCTCATAGGCAGAAGGAACTTGCCTTATCTCAGATGAGACTTTGGACATGGATTTTTGAGTTAATGCTGGAATAAGATTTTGGGAAGTGTTGGGAAGGCATGACTGTGTTTTGAAATGTGAGAAGGATGAGATTTAAGAGGGGCCAAGCATGGGATAATATGGTTTTGCTCTGTGTCCCCACCCAAATCTCATGTCAAATTGTAATTTCCAATGTTGGGTGTGGGACTTGTTGAGAGGTGATTAAATCATGGGAGTGGATTTTTCTATTGCTGTTCTGGTGATAGTGAGTGAGTTTTCATGATATCTGATAGTTTAAATATCTGTGGTACTTCCCCCTTCACTGTTCTCTTGTTACCAAGTGACAATATGCTTGCTTTCCCTTCACCTTCTGCCATGATTATGTTTCCTGAGGCCTCCTCAGCCATGTCTCCTGTACAGCCTGCAGAACTGTGAGACAATTAAGCTTCTTTTCTTTATAAACTACCCAGTCTCAGGTAGTTTTTTATAGTAATGTGAGAACAGACTAATATACCATTCCATTTATTATAGCAACAAAAAATAAAGATACATTAAAATAAATTTAACCAAGAAAGTAATTTGCGTGCTGAAAACTATACAACATTGATAAATTAAATTGAAGAAGACACAAATAAATGGAAAAATATCGTGTGTTCATGAATTGGAAAAATCAATATTGTTCAAATGTACATACTCTCCAAAGTGATATACAGATCCAATTTAGTCATGCCCAAAATTCCAGTGGCATGTTTCACAAAAATAGAAAAGTAAATTCGACCATTCATATAGAATCATAAAAAACCCTCCATAGCCAAAGCAATACAGAAAGAAAAACAAAGTTGGAAGTATCATGCTACCTGACTTAAAAGTATACTGCAAAACTATAGTAATCAAAGTGGTATGTTACCGTCATGAAAACACACACATTGACAAATGGAACAGAATAGAACGCCTAGAAATAAATCCAAACATATATGATAAACTAAGTTTTGTTAGTGACATCAAGAATACACAATGGAGAAAAAAATAGTCTTTCTAGTACATTGTTTTGAAAAGACTGCTTACCCACAAGTAATAGAATAAAATTGTCCTAACTACACCTTATACAAAAATCAACTCCAAATATATTAGAGGCCTAAACATAAAACCTGAATTAGTAAAACTCCTAAAAAATAGGAAAAAACTTTGACAAAAATTTTTGGCAAGACATTTTTTAATAGACAAATAAAAACACAGACAACAAAAGGAAAAATAAACAATTGAGACTACTTCAAACAAAGACACTTCTGACCAGCAAAGCAATCAATATAATGAAAAGGAAATGTATGAATTGGGAGAAAATATTTGTGAACCATATGTCTGGTAAGAGGTTAATATCCAAAATATATAAGACACTGAAATAACTCAGTAGAAAAAAAAAAAAAAGATTCAAAGAGCCTGAATAAAAATGGGCAAAAGACCCAAGTAGGCATTTCTCCAAAGAAGACGTAAAAATAGACAAAAGGTATATGACAAAGGAGTTCAACATCACTAATCATTAGGAAAATGAAAATAAAAAATACCTCATACCTCTTAGGATGACTACCATCAAAAAGAAAAGAGATAACAAGTGTTGGTGCGAGTGTGTAGAAAAAGGGACCTTTGATTAATGGTGAGAATGTAGGTTCATGCAGCCATTGGGTAAAACACTATAGATATTCCTAAATAAATTGAAAATATAACTGCTATATAACCATGTAATTTCTCTTTTTGGCACATACCTACGTTTTTTTGCTATGTGCTGTTGTAATAAAATACCACAAACTGGATAATTTATAGTTTACAGAAATGTATTGACTCGTAGTTTTGGAGGCTAGAAATTCCAATATTAGGGAGCTGTTATCTCACAAGGGCCTTACTACAGCGTTATTTCATGGCAGAAAACATCACATGGAGAAAGGGCAAAGGGAGGACAAGGGAGAGGAAAAGAGGGACAAACTTGTTCTTTTACAAGGAACCTACACCTGTAATAATGAACAGAGTCCTGTGGTAATGGCACTAATTCATTCTTGAGGGTCATGCCTCCATGAGCCAAACACATCCCATTAGGCCTCATTTCCTAACGTTGCCACATTAGGGATTAAGTTTCCAACCCATGAACTTTGGGGGACATATTCAAACCATAGGTATACTGAAAAAGAAAAAGACATCTCCACCCTATACTGATATATGCACTCTTAAATTCATTACAGCATTATTCACAATAGCTAAAGTATGAAAACAACTGAAATATCTGTTGTTAAATACATAAATAGATAAATTGTTATTTAAATATTATTTAGCTTTCTTTATTATTATACTTTAAGCTCTCGGGTACATGTGATGAATGTGCAGTTTTGTTACATAGGTATACATGTGCCATAGTGGTTTGCTGCACCCATCAACCCATCACTTATATTAGTTATTTCTCCTAATGCTATCCCTCCATTAGCCCCTCACCCCCCAACAGGCCCCAGTATGTGATGTTCCCCTCTCTGTGTCCATGTGTTATCTTTGTTCAACTCCCACCTATGAGTGAGAACATGTGGTGCTTGATTTTCTGTTTCTGTGTTAGTTTGCTGAGAATGATGGTTTCCAGCTTCATCCGTGTCCCTACAAAGGACATGAACTCATTCTTTTTTATGACTGCATAGTATTCCATGGTGTATATGTGCCACATTTTCTTTACCAAGTCTATCATTGATGGACATTTGGGTTGGTTCCAAGTCTTTGATATTGTGACCAGTGCCCCAATAAACATATATGTGCATGTGTCTTTATAGTAGAATGATTTAAAATCCTTTGGGCATATACTCAATAATGGGATTGCTGGGTCAAATGGTATTTCTAGTTCTAGATCCTTGAGGAATTGCCATACTGTCTTCCACAACGGTTGAACTAATTTACACACCCACCAACAGTGTAAAAGCATTCCTATTTCTTCACATCCTCTTCAGCATCCGTTGTTTCTTGACTTTTTAATAATCACCATTCCAACTTGCGTGAAGATGATATCTCATTGTGGTTTTGATTTGCATTTCTCTAATGAACAGTGATGATGAGCATATTTTCATGTTTGTTGGCTGCATAAATGTCTTCTTTCGAGAAGGGTCTGTTCATATTCTTTGCCCACTTTTTGATGGGGTTGTTTTTCCTTGTAAATTTGTTTAAGTTCTTTGTAGTTTCTGAATATTAGACCTTTTTCAGATGGATAGATTGCAAAATTTTTCTCCCATTCTGTAGCTTGCCTGTTCATGTTGATGATAGTTTCTTTTGCTGTGAAGAAGCACTTTAGTTTAATTAGATTCCATTAGTCTATTTTGGATTTTGTTGCCATTGCTTTTGGTGTTTTAGACATGAAGACTTTGCCTATGCCTATGTCCTGAATGGTATTACCTAGGTTTTTTTCTAGTATTTTTATGGTTTTAGGTCTTAGGTTTAAGTTTTTAGGTCTTACCTTTAAGTCTTTAATCCATCTTGACTTAGTTTTTGTATAAGGTGTAAGGAAGGGGTCCAGTTTCAGTTTTCTGCATATGGCTAGCTAGTTTTTCCAACACCACTTATTAAATAGGAAATCCATTTCCCATTGCTTGTTTGTGTCAGGTTTATCAAAGATCAGATGGTTGTCGATGTGTGGTGTTATTTCTGAGGCCTCTGCTCTGTTCCATTGGTCTACAGATCTATTATGGAAGTAGTACCATGCTGTTTTGGTTACTGTAGCCTTGTAGTATAGCTTGAAGTCAGATAGCGTGATGCCTCCAGCTTCGTGTTTTTTGTTTTTGTTTTTGTTTTTTTTTGCTTAGGATTGTCTTGGCTATGCAGGATTTTTTTGTTCCATATGAAGTTTAAAGTAGTTTTTTTCCAATTCTGTGAAGAAAATCAATGGTAGCTTGATGGGGATAGCATTGAATCTATAAATTACTTTGGGCAGTATGGTCATTTTCACAATACTGATTATTCCTACAAATGAGCATGGGACGTTTTTCCATTTGTTTGTGTCCACTCTCATTTTCTTGAGCAGCGGTTTGTAATTCTCCTTGAAGAGGTCCTTCACATTCCTTGTAAGTTGTATTCCTAGGTATTTCATTCTCTTAGTAGCAGTTGTGAATGGGAGTTCACTCATGATTTGGCTCTCTGTTTGTCTGTTATACCAATAACAGAAATGCTTGTGATTTTTGCACATGATTTTGTATCCTGAGACTTTGCTGAAGTTGCTTATCAGCTTAGGGTGATTTGAGGCTGAGAAGATGGGGTTTTCTAAATATACGATCATGTCATCTGCAAACAGAGACAATTGGACTTCCTCTTTTCCTATTTGAATACCTTTTATTTCTTTATCTTTCCCAATTGTCCTGTCCAGAACTTCCAACACTATGTTGAATAGGAGTAGTGAGAGGGCATTCTTGTCTTGTGCTGGTTTTCAAAGGGAATGCTTCCAATTTTAGCACATTCAGTGTGATATTGGCTGTGGGTTTTTCATAAACAGCTCTCACTATTTTCAGATACTTTCCATTGATACCTAGTTTATTGAGAGTTTTTAGTATGAAGGGGTGTCGAATTTTGTTGATTTGCATATGTTGAACCAGGCTTTTATCCCAGGGATGAAGCCAACTTGATCGTGGTGGGTAAGCTTTTTGATGTGCTACTGGATTTGGTTTGCCAGTATTTTAATGAGGATTTTCACATCGATGTTCATCAGGGATATTGGCCTGAAAGTTTCTTTTTTTGTTGTATCTTTGTCAGGTTTTGGTATCAGGATGATGCTGGCTTCATAAAATGAGTTAGGGAGGATTCTCTCTCTATCGTTGGGAATAGTTTCAGAAGGAATGGTATCAGCTCCTCTTTGTGCCTCTGGTAAAATTTGACTGTGATTCCATCTGGTCCTGGACTTTTTTTGGTTGGTAGGCTATTAATTACTGCCTCAATTTCAGAACCTTTATTGGTTTATTTGGGGATTTGACTTCTTTCTAGTTTAGACTTGGAAGGGTGTGTGTGTCCAGTAATATATCCATTTCTTCTAGATTTTCTAGTTTATTTGTGTAGAACTGTTTATAGTATTCTCTGACGGTAGTTTGTATTTCTGTGGGATCAGTAGTGATATCCCCTATATCATTTTTTTATTGCATCTGTTTGATTCTTCTCTCTTTTCTTTTGTATTAGTCTGGATAACAGTCTACCTATTTTGTTGATCTTTTCTAAAAACCGCCTCCTGGATTCACTGATTTTTTGAAGAGTTTTTTTGTATCTCTATTTCCTTGAGTTCTGCTCTGATGTTAGTTGTTTCTTATCTTCTGCTAGATTTGAATTTGTTTTCTCTTGCTTCTCTAGTTCTTTTAATTGTGAGGCTAGGGTGTTGATTTTAAATCTTTCCTGGTTTCTCTTGTGGGCATCTAGTGCTATAAATTTCCCTCTACACACTGCTTTACATGTGTCCTAGAGATTCTGGTATGTTGTATCTTTGTTCGCATTTGTTTCAAAGAACTTCTTTATTTCTGCCTTCATTTCGTTATTTACCCAGTAGTCATTCAGGAGCAGGTTGTGCAGTTTTCATGTAGTTGTGTGGTTTTGAGTTAGTTTCTTAACCCTGAGTTCTAATATGATTGCACTGTGGTCTGAGAGACTGTTTGTTGTGATTTCTATTCTTCTGCATATGCTGAGGAGTGTTTTACTTCCAATTATGACGTCAATTTTAGAATAAATACAGTGAGGTGCTGCGAATAATGTATATTCTGTTGATTTTTGGTGGAGAGTTCCGTAAATGTCTATTAGATCTGCTTGGTCCAGAGCTGAGTTTTAGTATTAAATATTCTTGTTAATTATCTGTCTCATTGATCTGTCTAATATTGACAGTGGAGTGTTAAAGTCTCCCATTATTATTGTATGGGAGTCTAAGTCTCTTTGTAAGTCTCTAACAACTTGCTTTATGAATCTGGGTGCTCCTGTATTGGGTGCATATATAATTAGGATAATTAGCTCTTCTTGCTGCATTGTCTGTTTTATCAGAGATTAGGATTGCAACTCCTGCTTTTTTTTTTCTTTCTATTTGCTTGGTAAATATTCTTCCATCCTTTTATTTTGAGCCTATGTATGTCTTTGCACGTGAGATGGGCCTCCTGAACACAACATACCAATAGGTCTTGACTCTTTATCCAATTTGCCAGTCTGTGTCTTTTAATTGGAGCATTTAGCCAATTTACCTTTAAGGTTAATATTGTTATGTGTGAATTTGATCCTGTCATTATTATGTTAGTTGTTTATTTTGCCCATTAATTGATGCAGTTTCCTCATAGCATCAATGGTCTTTATAATTTGGCATATTTTTGCAGTGACTGGTACCAATTGTTCCTTTCCATATGTGGTGCTTCCTTCTGGAGCTCTTGTAAGCTAGGCATGGTCATGACAAAATCTCTCAGCATTTGATTGTCTGTAAGGGATTTTATTTCTCCTTCACTTAGTGAGGTTAGTTTGGCTGGATATGAAATTCTGGGTTGAAAACTTTTTTCTTTAAGAATGTTGAATATTGGCCCCCACTGTCTTCTGGCTTGTAGTGTTTCTGCCAAGAGATCCACTGTTAATCCGATGGGCTTCCCTTTGTAATCCGATGGGCTTCCCTTTGTAGGTAACCCGACCTTTCTCTCTGGCTGCCCTGGACATTTTTTCCTTCATTTCAACTTTGGTGGATCTGGCGATTATGTATCTTGGGGTTGTTCTTCTCAAGGAGTATCTTTGTGTTGTTCTCTACATTTCCTGAATTTGAATGTTGGCCTGTCTTGTTATGTTGGGGGAGTTCTCCTGGATAATATCCTAAAGAGTGATTTCCAACTTGGTTCCATTCTCCCCATCACTTTCATGTACACCAACCAAATGTAGATTTGGTCTTTTCACATAGTTCCATATTTCTTGGAGGCTATGTTTGTTTCTTGTCATTCATTTTTCTCTAATATTGTCTGCTCGCTTTATTTCATTAAGTTGATTTTTAATCTCTGATATCCTTTCTTCCACTTGATTGATTCAACTATTGATACTTGTAGATGCTTCACGAAGTTCTCGTGATGTGTTTTTCAGCTCCATTAGGTCATTTATGTTATTCTCTAAACTGGTTATTCTAATTAGCAATTCATTTTACCTTTTTTCAAGGTTCTTAGCTTCCTTGTATTGGGTTAGAGCATGCTCCTTTAGCTCGCAGGAGTTTGTTATTACCCACCTTCTGAAGCCTACTTCTGTGAATTTGTCAAACTCATTCTCCATCCTATTTTGTTTCCTTGCTGGTAAGGAGTTATAATCCTTTGGAGGAGAAGATGTGTTCCGCTTTTTGGAATTTTCTGACCTTTTGCAAGGGTTTCTCCCCATCTTTGTGGATTTATCTACCTTTTGTCTTTGATGTTGGTGACCTTTGGATGGGGTCTCTGAGTGGATGTGTTCTTTGAGTTTATTAGTTTTTCTTCTAACAGTCATTCCCCTCTGCTGCAAGTCTGCTGGAGTTTGCTGGAGGTCCACTCCAGACCCTGTTTTCCTGGAGTTTTGTAGCCACCAGCGGAGGCTGCAGAACAGCAAAGATTGCTGCCTGTTCTTTCCCCTGAAAGCTTCATCCCAGTGGAGCACCTGACTTATGCCAGCCAGAGCTCTCCTGTATGAGGTGTCTGTCAGCCCCTACTGGGAGGTGTCTCCCAGTCAGGACACCTGGGGGTCAGGGACCCACTTGAGGAGGCAGTCTGACCCTTAGCAGGGCTTGAGTACTGTGCTAGGAGGTTTGCCGCTCTTTTCAGAGCCATCAGTCAGGGACGTTTAAATCTGCTGAAGCTGCACCTACAGCCATCCCTTCCCCAGGTGCTCTGTCCCAGGGAGATGGGGGTTTTATCTATAAGTCCCTGACTGGGGCTGCTGCCTTTTTTTCAGAGATGCCCTGTCTAGAGGGGAGAAATCAGGCAGTCTGGCTACAGAAGACTTGTTGAGCTGCCAAGGGCTCTGAGCAGTTCAAATTTTCTGGCTGCTTTGTTTACACTGTGAGGGGAAAGCCAACTGCTAAAGCCTCAGCAATGGCGGATGACCCTCCCCGGAGCAGGCTCAATCCAAGTCAGACTATTTGTCGCCCTGGCTTCAGCCCTCTTTCCAGAGGAGTGAACGGTTCTGTCTCACTGGCATTCCAGGAGCCACTGGAATTTTTTTTTGGGGGGAAACACTCCTGCAGTTAGTTTGGTGCCTGTCCAAATGGCCGCCCAGTTTTATGCTTGAAACGCAGGGCCCTGATGGGGTAGGTACCAGAGGTAATCTGGTCAGCAGGTTATGAAGACCATGGGTAAAGCGCAGTATCTGGGCTGGAGTGAACAGTTGCCCATGCTCAGTCCCTCATGGCTTCCCTTGGGTAGGGGATAAAATTCCCCAATTCCTTGCACTTCCCGGGTGAGGCAACTCCCCACTCTGCTTTGCACTTCCCCGGTGAGGTGATTCCCCACTCTACTTTGGCTCGCTCTCTGTGGACTGCACCCACTGTCCAACCTGTCCCACAGAGATGGACCGGGTATCTCAGTTGGAAATGAAGAAATCACCCACCTTATGCATCAATGTCACTGGGAGCTGCAGACTGGAGCTGTTCCTATTTGACCATCTTGCCAGCAATCCCTCTAAGTATTACTTAGCTTTTAAAACAGGGATCCTGCCATTTGTGACAACATGGATAAACCCAGAAGACAAGATTAGGCTAAACAAAATAACCCAGACAGAGAAAGAAAAATATCACATGTTCTAATTTATATGTGTGATCCTTAAAAAAAGACATAGGGCAGGGCCAAGATGGCAGACTAGAAGCAGCTCACGTGCACTGCTCTCAGGGAGAGGAAACAATGGCTAGCGAACATTGACCCTGCAGGCTGATCTTCTTGGAAGCCCCATCAGCATTCATCAAGGCACGAAAAGAGCACAGAAAGCAGAGACGAGAAAAGCTGGGCACCAGCCTGTCTCAGCTCAGTGCATAGCCAGAAAAATCTCTCTATCAGGGAAAAAGGTGGGTGAGTGAGAGTTCCTAGGGGATTCACACACTCCACAAGAACCTTTGCAAAACTAGGAATAGGAGAATCCCCATCTCCCATGCACCCCTCCCCCAACTGTGCTTCTGGACGTAAAGAGCTACCCTGTGGAAGCAACTCTGAAGTCCAAGGGATTTCTATAAGCCTAGGGCTATGGAGCTGACTAGCCCTGGTCCCATAACCTCAATAGAGGCTGCAGTTATGGTGTCTTGGAGCAGAAAGAATGTTCTACCCACCATTGCCAGATGAGACCCAGCATCAGCTTCTGACCCAGCAGTCCTGCTTTGGCCCAAATTTGGCTGACCACTCCACCTACCCCCGCCACTCAGAGCCAGGTAGACAATGCTTGCTAGAACTTCCAGCCCAGTGGTCCCACTTTTGGGTGAATTCAGCTGGAGGGCACAGCCTCCTGATATCCCAGGAAACACCCAGAGGGCAGGGCACATAACCTTACCCACCTCTGCTACTGATAGCCAAAAGGGCAATGCTTACAAGAGCTTCTGCCCCAGCCGTCCCACTTCTTTGTAAACTCAGCTGGAGGGCACAGCTTTCCATTCTCCTGGGAAACACCCAGACGACTGGACACGTGACCACATATGCCCCTCTACTGGTAGCCAGGTGAGCAACATCTGTTAGAACTTGCAGGCCAGCAGCCCCACTTCTGTGTGAGCTCATCTAGAGGACACAGCTTTCTGTTGTCCCAAGAAACATCTAGATGGTAGAGCACATGACTCCATCCACACCCACCACAGGTGGCCAAGTGGGAAATACTTACTAGAGCTTCTAGCCCAGTGGCCCTACTTCTATGTGAACTCGGCCAGAAGGCTCAGCTTCCTGTTGTCCAGGAAACACCCAGACAGCTGAATGCAGGACCGCACCCACCTCCACCACTGGCAACCAGGTAACACTTGGTAGAGCTTCCAGCACAGCAATTTTGCTTCTGTGTAAACTCAGCCAGCAGGTGCAGCCTCCTGTTGTCTCAAGAAGCACCCAGATGGCAGGGCATGTGATATGGTTTTGCTGCATCCCCACCCAAATCTCATATTGAATTCCCACATGTTGTGAGAGGGACTGGGTGGGAGGTAATTTAATCATGTAGGCAAGTCTTTTCTGTGCTGTTCTCATGATAGTAAATAAGTCTCACAAGATCTGGCCACTGATGGCCAGGCAGGCAACACCTGCTAGGGCTTCTGACCCAGTGGTCCTGCATCTATGGGAACTTAGCTGATGAACACAACCTCCTGTTGTTCCAGGAAGCACCTAGACAGCAGGGTGGGCATCCTCACCCACCCTTGCCGCTGGTAACCAGGGGAGCCATGTCTGCTAGAGCTTCCAGCCCAATCGTCCTACTTCTACCTGAATTTGCCAAGGGGCACAGCGTTCTGTTGCCCTAGAAACACCCAGACAACAGGGTGGGCAACTACACTCAACCCTGCCTCCCATAGCCAGATGGGACACACTCACTGGGGCTTCCACCTAGTCGTCTCACTTCTCCCTAAACTCTGCAGGAAGAGGCAACCCCATGTTTCCCCAGAAAGCACATGGACAGCAGATTAGGTCTCCTGGAAAGGATACTTTTGGCTGCTAGCTACAATCTCTGCCTGAGGGAGCCTTGTGGACCAGAACACCCAACAAAAGAAATGCAGGTAAAGACACAGTAATTGTAGGGGGCTACTCCAAGACCCAGGAGCAGACTAGAATTGAAGCCAGTGAACCAAACCCAACTTATAACATAATCAAACCCTATAGGTGTCAAAGAAAAAAAAAGCAGAACAAAATCTGTCCAAAAAACAACAACTTTAAAGACTGAAGGAACATCAACCCACCCAAATGACAAAGAACTAGCATGAGAACTCTGGCAGCTCAAAAAGTCAGTATCTTCTTTTATCCAAATTACCACACTAGTTCCCCAGCTAGGGTTCTTTATGAGACTAAAATGGCTGAAATGACAGAAATAGAATTCAGAATATAGATAGTAATGAAGATCACTGAGATTCAGGAGAACATTGAAACCCAATTGAAGGAAGCTACAAATCACAGTAAAAAGATACAGGAGTTGATAGACAAAATGGCTATTATAAAAAAGAACCAAATTGATCTTGTAGGGCTGAAAACCCACCATAAGAATTGCATAGGCCGTGTGGTGGCTCACGCCTGTAATCTCAGCATTTTGGGAGGCTAGAGGTGGGCGAATCATGAGGACAGGAGATCAAGACCATCCTGGCTAACATGGTGAAACCCCATCTTTACTAAAAATACAAAAAATTAGCCAGACGTGGTGGCAGGCATCCGTAGTCCCAGCTACCTGGGAGGTGGAGCTTGCAGGAAGCCAAGATCGCATCACTGCACTCCAGCCTGGGTGACAGTGCAAGACTCTGTCTCAAAAAAAAAAAGGAGGCTGAACCAAGATGGCCGAAGATAGGAGCAGCTCAGTCTTCAACTCTAGGCGCCAGCTGACACAGAAGACCGGTGATTTCGGCATTTCCAGCTGAGGTACTGGGTTCATCTCACTGGGAGTGCGGAGGGTAGGCATTCAGCTGCTGCAGCCCGACCAGCGAGGCTGAAGCAGGCTGAGGCATTGCCTCACACCTGGGAAGGCGCAAGGGGAAGGAATCCCTTTCTAGCCAGAACTGAGACACACAACACCTGGAGGCTCGAGACTCCCACCCCAATGCCAGCTTTGAGCAAACGGAGACACCGGAGATCATATCCACTGTGGGAGGGGTCCCACACCCACTGGGCCTCCCTCGGCTAGCTATCACAGCAGTCTGTGATCTACCCGGCAAGGCAACAGCTGAGGCTGGGGGAGGGGCGCCCTTCGTGCTCAGGCTTAAGTAGGTAAGAAACAAAGCTGCTTTAAAGGCTTTCGAACTGGGTGGAGCTCACACAGCGGCTCAAAGAACCTGCCTGTCTCTGTGGGCGCTCCACACCTCTGGGGGCAGGGCACAGTAAGCAATAACAAAGCAGCAAGATACCTCTGCAGACCCAGCGACTCTGTCTGACAGCTTTGAAGAGAGCAGTGGATCTCTCCCAGCAGGAGGGTTGAGATCTGAGAGGGACAGACTCACTGCTCAAGGTCCCTGACCCTGAGTATTAGCTAACTGGGAGACATCCCCACTAGGGAGCAGTCTGACACCCACACCTCACAGGGTGGAGTACCCCTGAGGAAGCTTCCAAAGCAAGAATCAGACAGGTACACTTGCTGTTCAGAAATATTCCTATCTTCTGCAGTCTCTGCTGCCTGATACAGAGCAAACAGGGTCTGGAGTGGACCCTCAAGCAATCTCCAACAGACCTACAGCTGGGGGTCCCTGACTAGAAGGAAAACTATCAAACAGGAAAGGACACCTACACAAAACCCATCAATTACATCCTGCATCATCAAAGAGACCAGGGCAAGATAAAAACCCACAAAGATAGAGGGAAAAAGCAGGGCCAAGAAAAGCTGGAAATTCAAAACAAAAGGCATCTCGGCAAAGGAGGCGCCAGCTCATAAGCCAACAGCAGGATCAAAGCTGAATGAGAATGACTTTAATGAGAGATGAGAGAAGAAGGCTTCAGTCATCAAATTTCTCAAGAGCTAAAAGAGGAGGAATTCATTGCCAGCATAAAGAAACTAAAATCTTAAGAAAAAAAAAAGTGGAAAAGGGTGTGGCTAGACTAATTAATGCAGAGAAGGTCATAGCGAAATGAAAGGATGAAAGCATGACCACGAGAAATCTGGGGACAAATGCACAAGCTTCAGTAACGACTCGATCAACTGGAAGAAAAGAGTATCAGCGATTGAGGATCAAATAGATGAAATGAAGCGAGAAGAGAAACCAAAAAGAAAAAAGAAAAAGAAATGAACAAAGCCTGCAAGAAGTATGGGATTATGTAAAAGACCAAATCGTCTGATTGGGGTGCCTGTAGAAGTGAGGGGAAAATGGAACCAGGACTGGAAGAAACACTCTTCAGGGATATCATCGGAGGGCTTTTAACCTAGTAGGGCAGGCCAACATTCAAATCAGGAAATACAGAGGCATACAAAGATGCTCGAGGAAAAGAACCAACTCCAAGACACATAATTGCCAGATTCACAAAGTTGAAATGAAGGAAAATCTTAAGGGCAGCCAGAGAAAGGTCGGGTTACCCACAAGGGGAAGCCCATCAGGCGAACAGCAGATCTCTAGGCTAGAAACTCTACAAGCCAGAAGAGTGGGGGCCAATATTCAACATTCTTAAAAGAAAGAATTTTAAACCCAAATTCATATCGAAGCAAACTAAGTTTCATAAGTGAAGGGAGAAATAAAATCCTTTACAGATAAGCAAATGCTTAGAGATTTTGTCACCACTAGGCCTGCCTTACAAAGAGACCCTGAAGGAAGTACTAAACATGGGAAAAGGAACCAAGCAGTTACCAGCCATCTCAAAAACATGCCAAAATGTAAAGACCATCGGTGGGAAACTATATCAACTATTGAGCAAAATAACCAGTTAATATCATAATGGCAGGATCAAAGTTCACATAACAATCTTAATAAATGTAAATGGACTAAATGCTCCAATTAAGAGAACAGACTGGCAAACTGGATGAGTCAAGACCCATCAGTCACTGTATTCAGGAGACCCATCTCACTTGCTTGAGAGACATACATAGGCTCCAAAATAAAGGGATGGAGAGATTTTACCAAGCAAATGGAGAACAAAAAGCATGGGTTGCAATCCTAGTCTCTGATAAAACAGACTTTAAACCATCAAAAATCAAAAGAGACAAAGAAGGCCATTACATAATGGTAAAGGGATCAATTCAACAGGAAGAGCTAACTATCCTAAATATATATGCACCCAATACAGGAGCACCCAGATTCATAAAGCAAGTCCTTAGAGACTTACAAAGAGACTTAGACTCCCATACAATAATAATGGGAACTTCAACCTCCCTGTCAACATTAGACAGATCAGAGACAGAAAGTTAACAAGGATGTCCAGGAATTGAACTCATCTCTCTGCAGCAGAAACGAGACTTCTTCATAGAACTCTCCACCCAAATCAACAGAATATACATTCTTCTCATACCACATAGTACTTGTCCAAAATTGACCCGTGGTGGAGTAAAAGCACTCCTCAGCAAATGTACAAGAACAGAAATTATTACAAGCTGTCTCTCAGACCACAGTGCAATCAAGCTAGAACTCAGACAGAAACTCAATCAAAACAGCTCAGCATGGAAACTGGTCAACCTGCTCCTGAACTGACTACTGGGTACATAGCAAGTAGAGGCAGAAATAAGATGTTCTTTGAAACCAATGAGAACAAAAGATACAACATACCAGTCTCTGGGACACATTTAAAGCAGTGTAGAAATTTATAGCACTAAATGCCACAAGAGAAAGCAGGAAAGATCTAAGAGTGACACTCTAACATACATGAATTAAAAGAATTAGAGAAGCAAGAGCAAACACATTAGAAAGCTAGCAGAAGGCTAGAAATAACTAAGATCAGAACTGACTGAGAGGAGATAGAGACACAAAACCCTCAAAAATCAATGAATCCAGGAGTTGGTTTTGAAAAGATCAACAAAATTGACAGACCACTAACCAAGACTAATAAAGAAAGAAAAGAGAAAGAATCAAATCAGCCTTAATTAAAAAATGATAAAGGGGATATCACCACGACCCCACAGAAATACAAACTACCATCAGAGAATACTATAAACACCTCACATAAAATAAACTGGAAAATCTAGAAGAAATGGATAATTTCCACAGACACTTACACTCTTAAGACTAAACCAGGAAGGGTTGAATCCTAAATAGATAATAAGTAGGCTCTGAAATTGAGGGCAACAATTAATAGCCTACCAACCAAAAAAGTCCAGACCAGATGGATTCCTAGCTGAATTCTACCAGAGAGGAGAACACAAGGAGGAGTTAGTACCATTCCTTCTGAACTGGCCAATCAATGAAAAAGTCCTCCCTAACTCATTTTATGAGGCCAACATCATCCTGATACCAAAACTATAGCAGAGATACAACAAAAGAGAATTTTAGACCAATATCCCTGATGAACATGGGTACAAAATCCTCAATAAAATACTTGTAGGCAGTTCAGCAACATCAAAAGCTTATCCACCATGATCAAAAGTGGGCATCCCTGGGATGCCAAGGCTGCTTAACATTAAGCAAATCAATAAACATAATCCAGCATAAGCAGGCAAAGACAAGAACCACATGGATTTATCTCAATAGATGCAGAAAGGCTTTTGACAAAATTCCAACCAATGGCCTTCATTACTAAAATGCTCAATAAATTCAGTATTGATGGGCATTACCTCAAAAGAAAATAATAAGAGCTATTGCATGACAAACCCACAGCCAATATCATACTGAATGGGCAAAACTTGGAAAAATTCCCTTTGAACACTGGCACAAGACAGGGATGCCCTCTCTCACCACTCTATTCAACATAGTGTTGGAAGTTCTGGCTAGGGCAATTAGGCAAGAGAAAAGAAATCAGGGGTATTCAGTTAGGAAAGAAAGAAGTCAAATTGTCCCTGTTTGGTTGACATTGTATATTAAGAAAACCCCATTGTCTCAATACAAAATCTCCTTAAGCTGATAAGAAACTGTAAAGTCTCAGGATACAAAATTAATGTGCAAAAATCACGAGCATTCTTATACACCAGTAACAGACAAACAGAGAGCCAAATCATGAATGAACTTCCATTCTGGTAATTGCTTCAAAGGGAATAAATACCTAGGAATCCAACTTACAAGGGATGTAAAGGACCTCTTCAAGAACTACAAAGCACTGCTCAGTGAAATAAAAGAGAGGACACAAACAAATGAAGAACATACCATGCTCATGGATGGGAAGAATCAATATAGGTAATGAAAGCATGCTGCCCAAAGGTAATTTATAGATTCAATGCCATCCCCATCAAGCTACCAATGAGTTTCTTCCCAGGAGTGGGAAAAAACTGCTTTAAAGTTCATATGGAACAAAAAGAGCCATCTCCAAAGGGCAATCCCTAAGTCAAAAGAACAAAGCTGGAGGCATCCGCAGCTACCTGACTTCAAACTATACTACAAGGCTACAGTAGCTTAAAACAGCATGGTACTGGTACAAAACAGAGTCATAGACCAATGGAACAGAACAGAGTCCTCAGAATAATACCACACATCTACAGCCATCTGATCTTTGACAAACCTGAGGGAGACACAAGAAATGGGGAAAGGATTCCCTATTTAATAAAATATGGTGCTGGGAAAATTGGCTAGCCATAAGTAGAAAGCTGAAGCGGGTCTTTTCCTTACTCCTTATCACGAAATTAATTCAAGATGGATTAGAGACTTAAATGTTAGACCCTAATACCATAAAATCCTAGAGGAAAACCTAGGTAGTACCATTCAGGACAGAGCATGGGCAAAGACTTCATATCCTAAAAACACCAAAACAACTTGGCAGCAAAAGCCAAAATTCAGCAAATGGGATCTCGGTAACTAAGAGCTTCTACACAGCAAAAGAAACTACCATCAGAGTGAACAGGCCCAACCTACAGAATGGGAGAAAATTTTTGCAATCTACTCATCTGACAACGGCTATATCCAGAACCTACAGAACTCAAAACAAATTTACAAAAGCAAACAACCCCATCAAAAGTGGGCAAAGGATATGTGAATTTCTCAAAGAAGAGCATTCATACAGCCAGCAGACATATAAAAAATGCTCCTCATCACTGGCCATCAAATGCAAAATCAAAACCACAATGAGACACCATCTCACACCAGTTAGAATGGCAATCATTAAAAAGTCAGGAAACAACAGGTGCTGGAGAGGGATGTGTGGAGAAATAGGAACACTTTTACACTGTTGGTGGCAGGCAGAGGTGGGATTGTAAACTAGTTCAACCATTATAGGAAAACAGTATGGCGATTCCTCGGATCTAGAACTAGATGTACCATATGACTTAGCCATCCCATTACTGAACATATACCCAAAAAGGATTATAAATTATGCTGCTCAAAGACACATGCTGCGATATGTTGTGCAGCACTATTCTAATAGCAAAGACTTGGGAAATCAGCTAAAATGTCCATCAGTGACAGATTGGATTAAGAAATGTAAGCACATATACACCATGGAATACTATGCAGCCATAAAAAGGACTGAGTTTGTGTCCTTTGTAGGGACATGGATGCAGCTGGAATCCACATCATTCTTAGCAAACTATCACAAGAACAGAAAACCAAACACCGCATGTTCTCACTCGCAGGTGGGAACTGAACAATGAATCACTTGGACTGGGGAAGGGAACATCACACACGGGGCCTATCATGAGGGAGGAGGGGGAGGGGATTACGTGGGAGTTATACCTGATGTAAATGGCGAGTTGATGGGTGCAACACACCAACAAAGGCACAGTATACATATGCTTAACAAACCTGCACGTTATGCACATGTACCCCTACAACACAGTATAATAATGAATAGGTAAAAAAAAGAATTGCATGATGCAATTGCCGGTATTAACAGCAGAATTGACCAAACTGAGGGAAAAAATCTCAGAGCTCAAAGACTGGCTGTCTGAAATAATTCAGTCAGACAAAAATAAAAAAGAATGAACAAAACATCTGAGACATATGAAATTATGTAAAGAGACCAAATATATGACCCATTGGCATCCCTGGATAAGATGAGGAGAAAGTAAGCCACTTGGAAAGTGTATTAGGGATATTGTCCAGGAGAACTTTTCCAACATTGCTAGAGAGGTCAATATTCAAGTCCAGGAAATGAGGGGTACCTCTGTGAGATAATACACAGGAAGACCATTCCCAAAACACATAGTCATTAGATTCTTCAAAGTAAAAATGAAAGAAAAAATATTAAATGCAGCTAGAGGGAAGGGGCAGGTCACCTATAAAGGGGATCCCATCAGACTAACGGCAGATCTTTTAGTAAAACCCCAACATGTCAAAAGAGATTGAGGACCTATATTCAACATTCTTAAAGAAGAAAATTTGCAAGCAAGAGTTTTATGTCTAGCCAAACTAAGCTGTACAAGTGAAGGAAAAATAAGATCCTCGTCAGACAAGCAAATGCTGAGGAAATTTGTTACCACTAGATCTGCCTTACATGAAGTCCTGAAAGGACCATTACATAAGAAAAGAAAAGACCATTACCAAACACTACAAAAACACACTGAAGTACCCAGATCACTGACACTGACACTTACCCAGACAGTGTAAAGCAACCACACAAACAAGTCTGCATAATAACCAGCTAACAACAAGATGACAGGATCAAATCTGCAAATATCAATACTGTCCTTGAATGAAAATGAGGTAAATGTCCCAATTAAAAGGCACAGAGTGACAAGCTAGAAAAGAAGCAAGACTCAATGATATGCTGTCTTCAGGAGACCCATCTCTCATGCAATGACATCCATAGTCTGAAAATAAATGGATTGGGAAATATCTACCAAGCAAATGGAAAACAAACAAGCAGGGGTTGCAGTCTTAATTTCAGAAAAAGTGGACTTTAAACCAACAAATGTAAAAAAAAATAAATAAAGAGAAACACTATATAATGGTAAAGGGTTCAATTTAAAAAGAAAACCTAACTATCCAAAATACATATGCACCCAACACAGGAGCACTCTGATTAATAAAGCAAGTTCTAAGAGACTTACAAAGAGACTTAGAGTCCCACACAATAATAGTGGGAGAACTCAACACCCTACAAACAATATTAGATCATTGAGGTTGAAAATTAACAAAAATATTCAGGATGTGAACTCAACACTTGACTGAATGGACCTATTATGAATCTACAGAACTGCCCACTCAAAAACAACAGAATATACATTCTTCTCATTAACACATGGCATGTACTCCAAAGTTGACCACACAATTGGACATAAAATAGTACTAAGCAAATAAAAAAAAAATTTCATACCAACCACACACTAGGGCTGCAGCACAACAAAGATAGAGATCAATACTAAGAACATCACTCAAAACCACACAATTACATGGAAATTAAACAACCTCCTCCTGAATAACTTTTAGGGAATTAATTAAATTTAGGAAGAAATCACGAAATTCTTAGAAACTGAGCACAAAGATATAACATACCAGTATCTCTAGGACACAGCTAAAGCAATGTTAAGAGGGAAGTTTATAGCACTAAACACTCACATAAAGAGTTGCAAATATCTCAACTCAACAACATAACATCACAACTAGAAGAACTAGAAAAGCAAGAGCAAACCCACCTCAAAGCTAGCAGAAGAAAAGAAATAACCAAGATCAGAGCTGAGTTAAAGGAAGTGGAGACACAAAAAAAATCATACAAACTATCAATTAATTTAGTATTTTGTAATTTGAAAACATTAATAAGACATACTGCTACCTAAATTAATGCAAAATAGACAAAGATCCTAATAAACATAATTAAAAATGACAAAGGGGACATAACGACTGGCCCCACAGAAATATAAAAAACATTCAGAGTACTATGAACCTCTCTATGCAGACAAACTGAAAATCTAGAAGAAATAAATACATTTATAGACACATACAACCTCTCAAGACTGAGCTAGGAAGAAATAGAATCCCTGAAACACCAATAATGGTTCTGAAATTAAATCAGTAATAAACAGTTTACCAAGCAGAATAAGTCCAGGACCAGAGAGAGTCACAGGTGAATTTTACCAGATATACAAAGAAGAGCTGATACTATTCTCACGGAAACTAATCCAAAAAATCTAGGAGGAGGATGTCCTTCTCACCTCATTCTATGAGGCAACAAGCATCAGTTTGGTAGCAAAACCTTGCAGACACACACACACACACACACACAAGAAAACTTCAGGCTGATATCCTTGATGAACATAGATGCAAAAATCATCAACAAAATACTAGCAAACTGAGTCCAGCAACACATTGCAAATCTAATCCACCATGATCCAGTTGGTTTTATCCCTGGAATGCGGGGTTTGCTCAATATGCACAAATTGATAAATGTAATTTATTAAATAAACACAGCTAAAAAATCAAATGACATGATCATCTCCATAAATGCAGACAAGATTTCAAAGAAATTCAATGTCCCTTCATGTTGAAAAGATTCAATAAGCTAGGCATTGAAAACACATACCTCAAACAATAAGATCCATCTGTGACAAACGTACAGCTAACATCAAACTGGATGTGCAAAAACTGGAAGCATTCCTCTTGAAAACTGGCACAAGAAAATGATGCCCTCTCTCATCACTCATATTCAAAATATTATTGGAAACCTTGGCCAAAACAATCATGAAAGAGAAAGAAATAAAAGGCATCCAAATAAAGAGAGGAAGTCAAACTATTGCTGTTTGTGGATGACATAATTCTATATCTAGAAAACTCCGTAGTCTCTGCTCAAAAGCTCTAGATCTGACAAATCCAACAAAGCTTTAGGATACAAGATAAATGTATGAAAATTATTAGCATTTCTATACACCAACAACATCCAACCTGAGTGTCAAATCAGGAATGCAACCTCATTCACCATTCCCACAAAAAGAATAAAATACCTAGGAATACAACTAATGAAGGAGGTGAAAGAACTCTAAAAGGGGTACTACAGAACAGTGCTCAATATAATCAGAGATGGCACAAACAAATGAAAAAACATGTCATGCTCATGGATAGAAAGAATCAATATCATTAAAATGGCTATACTCCCCAAAGCATGTATAGATTCAATGCTATCCCTATCAACCTACTAGCTACATTCTTCACAATTTAAAAATTAATATGGAATCAAAAAAGAACCTGAATATCCAAGGCAATCCTAAGGAAAAAGAACAAAATGGGAGGCATCACCTTATCCGACTTCCAAATATAGAGCCACAGTAACCAAAACAGCATGATGCTGGTAACTAAAAAACAGACACATAGACTAATGAAGCAGAATAGAGAATTCAGAAATAAGGCTGAACACCTACGTGTATCTGATCTTTGACAAAACAGACAATAACAAGCAATGGGGAAAGGACTCTTTTTCAATAAATGGTTCTAGGATAACTGGTTAGCCATATGAAGAAGATTGGAACTGGACCCTTACCTTACACCACTATTCAAAAGTCAATTCAAGATGAATTAAATATTTAAATGTAAAACCTAAAGCTATAATAACTCTGGAAAATAATGGAGGACATACCATTCTGTACATAAAACTTGGCAACAATTACATGAAGAAGTTGTCAAAATAAACTGCAACAAGAACAGAAATTGACAAATGGGTCTCGTTAAACTACGGAGCTTCTGCACAGCCAAAGAAACTATCAACAGAGTCATCAGACAACCTACAGAATGGGAGAACATATATATTTGACAAAGGTCTAATATACAGAATCTATAAGCAACTTAAACACATTTGCAAGGAAAAATGAAACAACCTTGTTAAAAAGTGGGCAATGGACAAAAGCAGACATTTTTTCAGAAGACATACACATGACCAACAAGCATAAGAAAAAAATGCTCAACATCACTAGTCATTAGATAATATCAAATCAAAACCACAACGAGGTACCATCTCACACCAGTCAAAATGGCTATTGTTAAAAGTCTAAATTAATATATTCTAGTGAGGTTGTAGAGAATAGGGAATACTTATACATTGCTGGTGGGAGTGTATATTCGTTCAGACATTGTTGAAAGCAGTGTGATTATTCCTCAAAGAACTTAAAACATAATTACCATTCAACTTAATCTCATTATTCAAGATATATCCATAGGAATATAAATCATTCTACCATAAAGACACAGGCACATGTATATTCATCAGAGCACTATTCATGATAGCAATGGTAGACTGCATAAAGAAAATGTGGTACAGACACACTATGGAATATATGCAGCCATAAAAAAAAAAAAAAAAGCTCTTGAAAACTTGCAGAAGACAATGATGCCTTCTCTCACCACTTGCAATCAAAATAATATTGGAAGCCCTGGCCAGAGCAAGAAACAAGAGAGAAAGAAACAAGATCATGTCCTTTGCAGCAACATGAATAAAGCTTGAGGCCATTATTCTTAGTAAACATATGCTGGAACAGAAAACTAAATACCACATGTTCTTACTTGCAGAATGGAGCTGGAGGCCGTTATGCATAGCAAATGTATGCAGGAACAGAAAACCAAATACCACATATTCTAACTTATAAGTGAGAGCTAAATAATGAAAACACATAGACATTAGGAGGGGAACAACAGGCACTGGGGCCTACCTGAGGGTGGAGGGTGGCTGGAGGGAGAGGATCAGAAAAAAATGCCTATTGAACACTATGCTCATTACCTGAATGACAAAAAATTTGTACACTAAACCCTCATGACATGCAATTTACTTATATAAAAAACTTCAACATGTGCCCCTGAACATAAAATAAAAGTTTTTTTAAAAACAAAATACATAGCAACAGAGAGCAGAATAGTGGTTATCAGGGGTGTGTGGGAGTGTGAGGAAGATAGGAATATACAGACCAAAGGTACAAAATTACAATTATGTAGAATGAGTAGGTCTAGAGATATAATGTACAGCATGTGAGTTATAGTCAGTAATATTGTATTGTACACTGGGAATTTACTAACAGAGTAGATTTTAGTTACTGTTACCAAGAAAAAGAAGAGGAAAAGTAACTATGTGATGTAGCAGACACGTTAATTTACTTGACTGCAGTAATAACTCTACTATATATATCAAAACATCATGTTGTACACCTTAAATTTAGCCATACAATAAAAAAATAATTGTACAAAATAAGCTACTAAGAGTGCTATTTAACATAAAAAATAATCCTTAGTAGAAGGAAAACTGAAACATTCAGAAATATGTAGAAATTAAATAGCACACTTTTGAACGACCAATGGGCCAAAGAAGAAATCAGAAAGGAAATTAGAGATGATCTTGAGAAAAAAATAAAAATACAACACGCTGAACCCTATAGGATGCAACAAAAGCAATCCAGTACTAAGAAGGAAGTTTATAGTGATAAATGTCTACTTTAAAAAAAGAAAGATCTCAGGTGAGCAACCTAATTTTACTACAAGGATATAGAAAAAGAACAAAGTAAACCCAAATTTAGCAGAAGGAATAACAATAATAAAGATCAGAGTAGAATTACACAAAGAATAAAAAACAGTAGAAAAGTTTCAAAACTGAGGTTTATTTTGAAAAGACAAAATTGATTTTCAGCTAGGCTTAATAAGAAAAAAAGAGAAAAATCAATAAAATCAGAAATGAAAGAAGAGACATTACAACTGATGTCACAGAAATAAAAAAGATCATAAGAAACTAATATGAAAAATTAGATGCCAACAATTTGGCTAACTTAGAAAAACAGATAAATTTCTGAAAGCATAAAACCTACCAAGATTGAATCATGAGGAAGCAGAGAATCTAGAAAGAAAAATAATGAGCAAGATTGAATAGGTAATAAAATGTCTCAAAAAAAAAAAAAAAGAAAAAAGAAAAGAAAAAGAAAAAGAAAACCCAGGACCAGATGGCTTCACCTGTCTACCAAACACTTAAAGAAGAATTATTACCAATCCTGAAACTCTTCCAAAAAATTTGATAAGGGGAAAAACTTATTTTATAATGCGAGTAATTATCCTGATACCAAATCCAGAGAAAGACACACAAGAAAACAAACTACAGGCCAATATCTCTGATGAATATAGTTGTAAAAATCTTCAACGATATACTTGCAAACTGAATTCAACAGCACATTAGAAGGCTCATACAGCATGACAAAGTGAGATTTATTCCTGAAATGCAAAAATGTTTCAAGATGAGGAAATAAATTAATGTGGTACACCACATTAACAGAATAAACAATAAAATCATACGACATTCTCAATAGATGAAGAATAACCATTTGACAAAATTCACCATCCTTTCATGATAAAACTTTCAACATACTTTACCAGGCTAGTGTGGTGGCTCAGGCCTGTAATCTCAGCACTTTGGGAGGCTGAGGTAGAAGGATTGTTTGAGGCTATAATTTCGAGACCAGTCTAGGCAACATAAGGAGACCCATCTCTACAAACAAACAAACAAACAAAACCAATAAATTTTGCTTGGTGTAATAGCACACGCCTGTAGTCCCAGCTAATCAGGAGGCTGAGGTGGGAGGCTCACTTTAGTTTGCAAGGTTGAGGTTGCAGTGAGCAGTCATTCTGCCACTGCACTCCAGCCTGTGCAACAGAGTGAGACTCTGTCTCAAAAAAATAAAATAAAATAAAATAAAAAATTAAAAAAGCGAAAGTACCTCAACATAATAAAGGTTATATATGCAAAGTCTATAGCTAACATTATATACAACTTTGAAAATCTGAAATATTTTCCTCCAAGATTATGATTGAGGCAAGGATGCCCACTCCTGCCACTTCTATTCAACATAGTACTGGAAGTCCTAGACAAAATGATACTGCAAATAAATAAATAAAAACAAAGAAATAAAGGACATACAAATCAGAAAGGGAGAGTTAAAACCATCCCTGTTTGAAGATGACATTATTTTGTGTATAGAAAGCCCCGAATACTTCATTTAAATACTGTTAGAACTAATAAATGAATTCAGTAAAGTTGTAGGATACCAAATCAACATACAAAAACAGTTGTGTTTTTATACACCAACAATGAAATATCTGTAAAAGAAATTTTTAAAATCCCATTTACAATAACACCTAAAGAATAAAATAGGAATAAACTTGACTAAGGAGGCAAAAGACTTGTACATTGATAATTTTAAAACATTAATGGATAAAATTAAAGATGACACAAACAAATGGAAAGACCTCTGGTGTTCATGGATTGAAAGATTTAATATTATTAAAATGCCCATAGTACTCAGAGATTCAATGCAATTCCAGTGGCATTTTTACATTTTAAACATCCCAGTAGCTTTTCCTTACAAAAATAAAAAAATAAATAAATTCATGTGAAACCACAAAGGACCTCAAAAAGCCAAATCGAGCTTGGGGAAGAACACAGCTGGAGACATCATGCTGCTTGATGTAAAAATATATTACAAAGGTGCAATAATTAAGCTCTATGGAAGTAGCATAAAGTCAGACATAAAGACCAATAAAATAGAATACAAGGCTCAGAAATAAATCCTTGCATATATATGTTTAATTGATCCTCTACAAGGATGCTATGAATACACAGTGTGGATGAGACAGTCTCTTCAACATATGTTTTTGGGAAAACTAGATATCCACATGCAAAAGAATGAAATCTAACCCTTATCTCACAACATATACAGAAAATCAAAATGTATTAATGAATGCCTCACATCTAGGACCTGTAACTATAAAACTTCTAGAAAAACAAAACATACAATAAAAGCTTTATGACATTGGTCTTGGCAATGCTTTCATGGACGTGACACCAAAAGCAAAGGAAAGAGAAGCAAAAATAAATAAGTGTGACTACATCAAACTCAGAAGCTTTTGCACAGCAAAAGAAACAACCAACTGAGTGAAAAAGCAACCTATAGAAGGGGATAGCACACTTACATATTTCTGGGGAGCTTGCAGAATATCATATATCCAAAAAGGAGGTTAATCTCCAAAATGTGTAAGGAACTCCAACAGCTCAACAACAATAAACTGATAACCTTATTTTAAAAATAGGCTATAGTAATGGAGAGTCATATAGATATTTCTCCAAAGAAGATATATAAATATCCAATAGATGTATGAAAAGATGCTCAATGTCATTAATCATCAGGGAAATGAAAGTCAAAACCACAATGAGATTATTATTTCATACCTATTAGAATTGGATATTGTTTTAAAAACCATACAAAAAACCACAAGTGTCATCGAGGATGTGGAAAAAATTGGAACCCTTGTATAGCAATGGGGAGCATGTAAATTGGGTCAGCCACTATGAAAACAATATGAAAGTTCTTTAAAAATTAAAAATAAAATTATCATGTGATCAAGCAATCCCATATCTGGGTATTTATTTCACAAAGTTGAAATGAGCATCTCAAATAGACAATAGTACTCCTGTGTTTATTGATTTTAGCACTATTTACAATAGCCAATATGTGGAAACAAATGTCAATCAATGGGTGTATTGATGAAGAAAATGTGGTATACACATACAATGAAATATTATTGATCTTTTAAAGACAATTCTGGGGCATGGCAAGGTAGCTCATGCCTGTAATCCCAGCACTTTAAAAGGCTGAGGCAGGAGGACTATTTGAGGCTGGGAGTTCAAGACAAGCCTGGGCAATGTAGCAAGACCCTGTCTCAATATTTTTATTAAAAATAATTATCTGGTGTTTGCCTGTTGTCCTAGCTACTTGGCAGGCTAAGGTGGGAGGATCACTTGAGTCCTAGAGTCTGAGGCTACAGTGAACTATTATTGTGCCACTGCACTCCAACTCCAGCCTGGGCAATGGAGCAAGATCCTTCCTCTTTAAAAAAAAAGAAAGAAGAAAATTCTGAAATATGCTACAACCTGATTAAGCCTGAGGACATTAAATGAAATAAGTCAGGCACAGGACAAATACTGCATGATTCCACTTATATGAAATATCTAAAACGGTCGAACTCATAGAATCACAGAGTGGAATAGTAGAATAGTCAAACTCATAGAATCAGCCAGGGGCTACAGGGAGGGGAAAATGAGCAGTTACTAAACAATAAGGATAAAATTTCAGTTTTGCAAGACAAATAAGTTCTAGAGATCTTCTGTACAACATTGTACCTGGAGTTAACAACATAGTATTTATATGCTCGAACATTTTAAAGATGGTAGATCTTACAATTTGACCTTCTTACCAAAAAATAAAATAAAATAAAAATTGAGAGAACAACACACACACTACAGGATAGTGTGTGTGTTAATTAGATGTTAACTAGATAAGTGGTCAAGTTCATTAATACCTCGCTTGATACAATGCAGATATTTAATAAATGGGTGATATTATTACTAGTTTCTAAATAAAAATGGAATAAATGAATGGTGAATGTTTGTGAGTCCAAGTAAGATAGAAAAGATAGCTATAATCTCGTCTAAACTAGCACATCATTTAAATATTTTTCTAGCCATGAAAGTTTATTTTTTCTTTTTTTTTTTTTTCAGACAGGGCCTCAATTTGTCACTCAGGCTGGAGTTCAGTGGTGCGATCTCGGCTCATTGCAACCTCAACCTCACATGCTCAAGCTATCCTCCCTCCTTAGCCCACGAAATAGCTGGGACTACAGGTGCGCACCACCACACCAAGCTAATTATTGTATTTTTTGAAGAGATGGGGTTTCACTATGTTGCAAAGGCAGTTTTCAAACTCCTGGACTGAAGCGATCTGCCCACCTTGGCCCCCCAAAGTGTTGGGAGCACAAGCACAGTGCCTGGAGCCTTTTTTTTTTTGCCAGAGTCTTGATCTGGCATTCAGATTGGAGTGCAGTTGTGTAGTCTTAGCTCACTGAAGTCTTGAACTTCTGGGTTCAAGCAATTCTCCCACCTCAATCTCCCAAGGAGCTGAGACTACAGGTACAGCTACCATGGCTGGCTAATTTTTAAAATATTTTTTCTGCAGAAATGGGATCTCACTTTGTTGCCCAGGCTGATCTTGAACTCTTGGTCTCAAGCAATCCTCCTGCTTCAGCCACACAAAATGCTGAGATTACAGGCATAAGCCTGGCCTTGTTTAATTTTTTAAAGAGAACATAGAGGTGTCTACGTTTTGGGGGGCTGTGGGAAGAAGATTGTAAAGTAACTATGCTGTAATGGCATTAGAGTTACAAGTGAGGCAGGAGGGCTTCAAGCACAGAGAACATGGCTGGAAAACTTAATCGCAAAGGAGGTGATGAAAATTGAGGTAATTTTATAAAGTACATCTGCCTGGAGATTAGATGCACTAGCCAAAGTTTTAAGGTGCAAGAGATATCAAACCAAATCAAATTTTGGACTCCCAGTCATAACATCCATGGTAATATTATTTCATTTTCTCACTATTTGAGATAGCCTGAGCTCCTGAAGGATATGTGTGTGTGTGTGTGTGTGTGTGTGTGTGTGTGTGTGTGTGTGTGTCAAAGAGAAAGAGAGAGAGATACTTCTTTTCTTCTATGGAAGAAGTTTACTTCATGAAATTCCTGCAGGCTGCTTTTCACTATTTTCTACTTCCTTGCCTGGTAGGGCCCTCTAGTACTCATTCCATCACCAGAACAAGACTTGAAATGCTTCACTTTCCTCCTTTGAAAAAATGGTGCAATAATTGAGTATCCTTCATAGAACTGTTGTGAGTCTTAATGATTTAATAGGTTTAAACACTTGGAATGGAACCTGCACATAGTTTAGTGTTGCTACTGTCATTAATATGAATAAGATATGGCCCTTTCTCTTAAGTCTAATACTGTGGGACTTCAGGCAAGTCTCATAGTCTCTCTATGTACTTTGCAGAGTTTGTATTTTAAAAGATAACAACTCTGCCATACTTGATACAATAACCGGCAAAAAGTAGAGACTCAATATATGTTCCTTCTTTTCTTCTGTCCCAGGAACACTGTAACATCAAATCTGTCACATTAATTCACTTACCTCTAGAGTGAGGTTTAATGAGGTCTTGTTCTATCATTAACTACAATGTTCCAATTTAGAACCTTGATTTGGCTAACATCTTTCTAAACCCATAGGCAGCCTTCCCTCTCCAACACCAGCACCCCACCCCTCCCAAACAAGTTTATTCATTCTTTGCGATCCCTCAAATACTGTAAGTTCCTTTGAGAGTAAGAACCACAACATTCATTTATACATCACCTACAACATTCATTTATACATTGCCTACAACACTCAGTGTAAAACTGAACACAAATTAGGGACTCCATAAATGTTTGTGAAACTAAACAACGGATGATCAAAAATCTTTCATTATATATCTTTTAGGAATTATGCAGTATAACTGAAAATATTTCCAGTATCTTCCAATCTAGCAACATGCTTTTTTCCTGTCTCCTTCACCCCTCTTGAGCGAAATTTCTTTGGCTTGAAACTTAGAAATTTTTCTTTTCTGAATAGGAGGTTAAAATGGACAGGTTTAAAAAAATCTTTGTGCCTTGTGTCCTTTTCCTTACAACAACAGCACAGATGAAAACAACTAATCCTTTCCCAGACATTTAGAGAGTAAGAGGGGGGACTCAATTTCAGCTGGTAATAAATTCTGGTATTTAATAATTAACTCAGATAACAGCCCAAATAAATATGGAGAGTCACGCTGAATATGTCTTCTCACTTTCTCTCTCTTTTCCTCTCCCCATTTATTTGACATTTCTGCTCTGAATTGCTATGTGAGTATACTTGGAGACCTATTAAAACAGATATTTTTATAAGTCGTGTGGCATTAAATGAGGGCCATTTAAATTGATTGTCCAGAATATAATCCAAAGCATTTCATCAAATACTACTACACATCACTACATGCTTTCAGACATTCTGAATCAAAAGACATACTGATGCACCAACAGGGTGCATACATGCCTTCATTTATTATTCACCCATTCATTTTTTTATTCACGCAAACATTTATGAGCACTTGGGGCTAGACTATGTGTTATTTTTCAAAGAGATAAAGATGAGCAAGATACAGCCTCTGCTTTTGTGTAACAGTTAGACATGAAAATGGACAACTATAAAGTCAGCAGAATATGAACAGATATACTTAGAAGGGTGGTAAGGACTACTGAGAATAGGGCAATGAACTGTCCCTAGGGGTGGACACAGGAATGACTTTACATAGTGCAGTATTGAGGACACTGTATACATTTATCTGGTAAGGGTAGAAAAGAGAAAATTCATTCCAAACAGAGGAAATATCATGTGTAAAGCCACCAATAATAAAAATGCATAAACTATTTAAGGACCTAGATGTACCCAAACAGGTATAAATTAGCAATTGCTAGGAAATGAGATTGGAAGGGTTAGCAGGAGCCAGATTATTGTACACAATGAAGAGTTTTGGGTTATATACTTTAGGCCAGTGTTCCCTAACCTTTTTGGCAGCAAGGACCAGTTTGGTGGAATACAGTTTTTCACAGACCAGGGAGAGGATGGATATGGGATAAAACTGTTCTACCTCAGATCTTCAGGCATTAGATTATCATAAGAAGCGTATAACCTAGATCTCTTGTATGCACAGTTCACAATAGGGTTTGTGCTCCTATGAGAATCTAATGCTTGTAGCTGATCTGACCAGGGGCGGAGCTCCGGTGGTAATGCTCCCTTGCCCACGGCTCACCTCCTGCTGTGCAGCCTGGTTCTTAACAGGCCACAGACCAGTACCATGTTGGTGACAGCATGGAGGAGAACTTGGGAGGGAAAACAGAACTAGGGAGGCAGACAGACCAGTTGAGAGACTATGTTACTAGTCCTGGTAAAATATAATAATAAGGGCCTGAAATAGACTGGTGGCAGTGGGGATAAAGAATGAAAGAAACTGAAGAGGCAATTAGGCAGTAGAACAGAGGTGATGTGGTAACTCATTGAATATGGAGGCAGTAGGAAGAAGGAGATGGAGTAATCAAGGACAAGTAAGCTTTTTTGGGTACAGAGTGGTGCTGTTCCCAGAGCAGGGAACACAGGAGGAATGGGGGATCACAGAGAGAGAATGATTTCTGCAAACATGGTGAGTATGAAGTTCTTAAGACCCAGCCAGGTGGAGATGTGCAGTCAGCAGTTTGAAATGTGGATCTCAATACAGGAAAGGAGGTGACTATATATTTTGGAGCAATTAGTATGTTAAGAGTAGCTACCTAAATCCTGGACATTCAATACATGCAGAAATGTAAAAAAGGAGGATGGAACAGTGGGAAAGAACAACATTGAAGGGATCAGTAAAGAAGAAATGATCTAGAAGAAATAGTATCACAGAAGCCAAGGGTGGGGTAGGGGTGGTGTGGTGTTACTTGTGGCTATCATTATTACTGGTGGTGTTTACCTTTGTTGAGGATCTGATTGACAAGGTTATATTTGTACTGAGAAAATAAATTCAAATCATGGAATATTTCAATGTAACACATGCTGAATCTTAAATTGGCTACCAAACTCTCATTGGGACCACTATACAGGTAATGTAGTCAGTACAGGTAGAGTGCTGAGTTTAGTTCTGGGTCCTTTGCATTAGAGAGGAAAATTCAAATAGAAGTACATTTATTGGGAGACATCCTAGAAGATACAAGATCTAACAGAGGCAACAATTAAAGAAACTAGCCATGCTTACCCTAATGAAGAGAATATTCTAGAGGAGGTGACCACTGCATTCAAATATCTGAAAGGCTAACATACGGAAGGGAAATTCATCTTCTCTGTGTTGTTCTAGAAAACAGACCTAGAAACAATTAGAATCTGACTTAATGGAATACAAAGAAGAACTGCCTAGCTAGAGGAATTGCTCATTAATGTAACTGGCCTCATTTTACTAGAAATAGTGAACTCCCTATCCTTGAGGTATTTAAGCAAAGCCTATATGGCAAAATATCAGGAGTATGGTACAGAAGGCTTCTGCACTGACTGGGAGGTTAAAATCGATCTTCAAGGCCACTTTAAAGGTTTTTTTTTTTATTTTTTTTTATTTCATGTGGAGCTGTGTAGTAACAAATGAGGCTATAGATTTCAATGCCTGTTGCTTTTTTTTGTAGAGTTAACGTTCTCAATTCCTTTCACCACAGTATGGGTTTCTCTACCTGCTATTGGTCCAGTTTATTTCTTTATTGTTATGATATTCATTAACTTACATTTATCGAGCACCTGTTCTACCAATAAAAGGTAGCACTGGTCCTAAAGAAATTTGAAAGAAAGATTAATATCAGAAAATCAAGCAATAGGCATCTGATTCTACTTTCCAGCCTTTGGATATTAGTTTTTTTGGGGTCTCTGGGTCTTGAGTGCAGAAACTCTGAGTTAAAAGGTGTAGGTATATGTTGGGTTCTGATAAGTATATGGAAATCATTGAGGCAAGGAAGGGTATATCTTGGCTGGAGGTAGGAATTTGGAAACAGAGTGGGGGACACTGAAAATGCTATGTCAGAAAAGATTTAAAAGTGAGTGAAGGATGAAAGAGGGAGGCTATGATAAGCAGAGGAGCACTTTCTTTAAAAAGTCCAAGTGTCTCTCAGTGACTCACTTTCATTTTTTATTTAGGATTAATCTTACTTTTTGCTTTTTCTTCCTGACTCAAGGCTGCTATGTCGCCAAAAATGAGTATTACATGTGCTGTGGTTTACATATGGTTTGTTTATCCCTACAAAAACTCATATTGAAATTTGTTCCCCAGTATGGCAGTGTTTGGTGGTAGGAACTAATGGGAGATGTTTGGGTCATGGGACACTGTCCTTGCTGGTGGCTTGGTGTCATTCTTGCAGTAGTGAGTTCTTTTTCTGGCAAGATTGGTTTAGTTCTTGAGGAAATTAATTAGTTCCCATAAGAATGGATTTTTATAAAGTCAAGATACTACTCAGGGTTTGTCTCTTCTCATGTGTCTTCTTCCCCTTTGACTTTATACACTGTTGAGTTCCAATTAGGGAAAAGGATTCAGGGTGGTGGGAGCAGAAGAAAGCAGAAAGAGAGACCAGATAAACTCTAAGTCTGCTTTTCTTCATGGTCCAGGACACATAGCCCTCCTGTGCAAATGACTCACAATTTTCCTGTGCTCATCTATAACCAGACCTTCAACTGACACAAAAAATACAAGTTAGCTAGCTCACCACAACCTTGGTGTTATCAGTACTGCACAAAGCCCTCTTCAGCTCACAGTACAGCACCATTCTATAAAATCCCCAGCAAGCCTTTGTCTGTTTGCAGTCAGTTCTTCTCATGCTGATCTGCCCATTGCTTTCTTGCAAAGTATTTTTATACTTTTTCTAATAAATCTGCCTTCTTTTACTCAGAGCTGGCTTAGTAAATTCTTCTTACCACTGTGTAATGGCCTTGAATAGTTGCTGCTCACCCACAACATACACCATGTTATGATGCAGCATGAAAGCCCTCTCCAGAAGCTAAGACCCTTGAACTTCCCAGCCAGAAGAACTGTGAGCTAAGTAAACCTTTTCTCTTTATAAATTAACCAGTCTTAGATATTCTGTTGCTACACGAAACAGACCAAGACAACCTGCAAATTCTGTGTTGTAAAAAGTATTGTTAAGTTAAAGGCACACTCTGCTACTGATTTTCATGTTTTGTGACAGGTGAAACCAGTTAATACAATATTTTTTTGTGTGTAAATCAGAAATACAGTTAATATGTTTGTACTCCTACATGTTCTAGGTGTTTTGCATGTTACCTCATTTAATTCTAACAATGCTGTAAGGTTGGGAGTATTCTCTTCATTTAAAGAGAAGAGGACACAGACACACATTAAATTACTTGCATTTAGTGGGAATATAGCTCTGGCCAATGCCAAATCTAGTCTACTTTCCTTTCTACCACATGGCCTATCTTCAATGTCCACACTTTAATGCAGATGCAGACATGTGAGGTGGCAGCATGAGTTTCGCAGCAGAATTCCTTTCCTATCAGGAGATGAGTGGCTTATCTAATGATGACCAAAATATGAGGTATTATCTGACTGAAGAAACTAATCAGCCTGGGAAAAGGCAGCATTGAGATGGAAATGTACTCCAGACTGTCAGCCCATGTGACACAGAAAACAGTAGTCAGTATTTCCCAGCAGAGACCTTGGGAATCTATTCTGCAGAACAGAAAATATTTGTATGTTTCTTGGCTGGTGGGGCATGAGAACCTGGGAAGATTTAGAGGAAGGAAATGAAGTCACAGGCAGCACCAGTGCAGGTATCCCAACTCACTGAAACAGTGGCTACCAGGTTCTGTGGGAGAATTCCCCTAACCTGGGTTGGAGGAGAAGACCCCAAATATGTTTTTCACATGGTAATATACTTTTACCAGACCCCAACAACTCTTCTCTAACAAGAGCTGCCACTGAATAATAATGAGAATCAAATTCCTGAGTATCTGCTCAGCACATGGCTATCATTTGCACAGGTCAGTACTGATGAACTGAAAGGGAAGTTTTAGGAAAAAGTTGTTACTGTTCTGGGATAAATGGCAGTGAGTAGCACATAAAAGAAAATGAATTACTTTCTGGGCCACCATGCAGTGTCAGTGCTTTTCTTCTGGAGAATGAACACTCTGTAAACTGATCCATGTTACTGGGATTTCGTGGATGAAAGGCAATGACATGCATTTAACATTCCAGAAACTACTAAGCACTTTTTCTTTCATTATTTCATGTGAGTGTCTTGACAATCTTGGTACCCACCTATTACAATTATCCCTATTTTACAGCTGAGAGCAACATGTTTCAGAAAAGCTGACACTTCTAATGTCAAATAGCCAGCAATTGGTGAATCCACACTATGAAATCTCAGGTTTTTCACTTGTAAGCAAGGATAAGTAGATGTAATTATTTCTTTGATCAAAATAAGTTACAATCATGATAGTGTGAAAGGAAAATATCTTGGACCCCCCCCCCCAAATCACTAAACTGTCAGGAAAATTTCAGCTAGAAACTGCTTAAGGCAAACCTGCCTCCCATTCTGTTCAATGTCATCCCTCTGCTTACTGAGATAAATGCCTATCTGAACTCCTCCTTTGGAAAGGCTAATCAGAAACTCAGAAAAATGCAACTGCTTGTCTCTCAACTACCTGTGACCTGGAAGATCCCTCTCCACCTTGAGTTGCCCCATTTTTTCTTCAAGTTGTTCCACCTTTCCAGACCAAACCAATGTTCATTTTATATATGTTGATTGATGTCTCATATCTCCCTAAAATGTGTGTAAAAAATGTATAAAACCAAGCTGTGCTCTGACAACCTTGGGCACATGTTGTCAGGACCTCATGAGGCTGTGTCACAAGTGTGCATCCTCAAACTTGGCAAGATAAACTTTTAAAATTTTTTTTTACTAAACCAGTTATTGCAACAGAGGCTATTTTTGGGTTTTTAATGGAACAATGTAGTTTAGACACTTAGAAATGTACTTGTTTTTAAAAAATTAAGTGCACTGTAAAAGCATCATGTGGTCTAGCCTCATAATAATTCTTCCTTTTTGGAAACCCAGGATAAAGTGGGCTTTGCCCAGAGCTTAGAGATCCAGTTAAAAAAGAAAAGAAAAAGATGCTCCCTATCTAAGTAAAATTGGTCTCTGTATACAATCTAACAATAGTTGCATCTTGAATTTAGTAAGGTTATCATAACTTCTAATCCTGTGACTTTAAGCAGTCTAGTCCACAGGCAGTAAGGAGGTTTGTTTTGGGAAATGACTGCTATCACCTGTGTTTCAAAGCTAAACTATTAACTACGTTCCTCCCAAAGTTAGTTCGGCATATGCCCAGGAATAAGCAAGGACAGCTTGGAGGTTAAAAGCAAGATGAGGCTGGGCGTGATGGCTCACAGCTGTATTCCTAGCCCTTGGGGAGGCCATGGCAGGCGGATCACAAGGTCAAGAAATCATGACAATCCTGGCTAACATGGTGAAACCCCATCACTAATAAAAATACAAAAATTAGCTAGGTATGTTGGCACATGCCTATAGTCCCAGCTCCTCAGGAGGCTCAGGCAGGAGAATCACTTGAACCTGGGAGGCAGAGGTTGCAGTGAGCTAAGATCATGCCACTGCACTCCAGCCTGGTGACAGAGTGAGACTCCATCTTAAAAAAAAAAAAAAAGAAAAAAAGAAAGATGAAGTCAGTTAGGTCAGCTCTTTTTCACTATTACAGTTATTATTTTGCAATGGTGATTTCATAACTTTAAGTGATGATTATCACAGTTTTCATAAATAATATAGGTAAACAATTAAAATAATTAGGTAAATGTAATGGGATAAATACTTGTAGACAAACCTGTCATTATTTAGAATATAAAGTTAAACTAAATAATAAATACTTTATTATTTGGCTATTTTCTTTATTATTATTATACTAGAAGTTCTAGGGTACATGTGCACAACGTACAGGTTTGTTACATAGGTATACATGTGCCATGTTGGTTTGATGCACCCATCAACTCATCATTTACATTAGGTATTTCTCCTAACACTATCCCTCCCCCAGCTCCTCACCCCCCAACAGGATCCAGTGTGTGATGTTCCCCTCACTGCATCCATGTGTTCTCATTGTTCAACTCCCACTTATGAGTGAGAACATGCGGTATTTGGTTTTCTGTACTTCTGATATTTTGCTGAGAATGATAGTTTCCACCTTCATCTGCGTCCCTGTAAAGGACATGAACTCATCCTTTCTTATGGCTGCATAGTATTCCATGGTGTATATTACCACATTTTCTTTATCCAGTCTATTATTGATTGGCATTTGGGTTGGTTCCAAGTCTTTGCTATTGTGAATAGTGCTGCAATAAACATACCTGTGCATGTGTCTTTATAGTAGCATGATTTATAATTCTTTGGGTATATACTCAGTAATAGGATTGCTGGTCAAAGGGTATTTCTAGTTCTAGATCCTTGAAGAATTGCCACACTGTCTTCCACAATGGTTGAACTAATTTACACTCCCACCAACAGTGTAAAAGCGTTCCTATTTCTACACATCCTCTCCAGCATCTGTTGTTTCCTGACTTTTTAATGATCACCATTCTAACTGGTGTGAAATGGTATCTCGTTGTGGTTTTGATTTGCATTTCTCTGATGACCAGTGATGATGACCATTTTTTTCATATGTGTGTTGGCTGCATAGATGTCTTCTTTTGAGAAGTGTATGTTCATATGCTTTGCCCACTTTTTGATGGGATTGTTTTTTTCTTGTAAATTTGTTTAAGTTCTTTGTAGATTCTGGATATTAGCCCTTTGTCAGATGAATAGATTACAGAAAATGTCCCCCATTCTGTAGGTTCCCTATTCATCCAAATGATAGTTTCTTTCCTGTGCAGAAGCACTCTAGTGTAATTAGATGCCATTTGTCTATTCTGGCTTTTCTTGCCATTGCTTTTGGTGTTTTAGTCATGAAGACTTTGCCCATGCCTATGTCCTAAATGGTATTTCACAGGTTTTCTTCAAGGGTTGTTGTGGTTTTAGGTTTTACTATAACTAAGTCTTTAATCCATCTTGAGTTAATTTTTGTATAAGGTATATGGAATGGATGCAGTTTCAGCTTTCTACATATGGCTAGCCAGTTTTCCCAGCACCATTTATTAAATAGGGAATCTTTTCCCCATTTCTTGTTTTTGTCAGGTTTGTCAAAGATCAGATGGTTGTAGATGTGTGGTCTTATTTCTGAGGCCTCTGTTCTGTTCCATTGGTCTATATCTCTGTTTTGGTACCAGCACCATGCTGTTTTGGTTACTGTAGCCTTGTAGTATAGTTTGAAGTCAGGTAGCATGATGCCTCCAGCTTCGTTCTTTTTTCTTAGGATTGTCTTGTCAATGAGGGCTCTTTTTTGGTTCCATCTAAAATGTAAAGTAGTTTTTCCCAATTCTGTGAAGAAAGTCAGTGGTAGCTTGATGGGGATAGCATTGAATCTATAAATTACCTTGGGCAGTATGGCCATTTTCACAATATTGATTCTTCCTATCCATGAGCACGGAATGTTCTTCCATTTGTTTGTGTCCCCTTTTATTTCCTTGAGCAGTGATTTGTAGTTCTCCTTGAAGAGGTTCTTCACATCTCTTGTAAGTTGGATTCCTAGGTATTTTATTCTCTTTGTAGCAATTGTGAATGTGAGTTCACTCATGATTTGGCTCTCTGTTTGTCTGTTGTTAATGTATAGAAATGCTTGTGATTTTTGCACATTGATTTTGTATCCTGAGACTTTGCTGTAGTTGCTTATCAGCTTAAGGAGATTTTGGGCGGAGACAATAGGGTTTTCTAAATATACGATCATGTCATCTGCAAACAGAGACAATTTGGCTTCCTCTTTTCCTGACTGAATATCCTTTATTTCTTTCTCCTGCCTGATTGCCCTGGCCAGAACTTGCAATACTATGTTGAATAGGAGTGATGAGAGAGGGCATCCTTGTCTTGTGCCCGTTTTTAGAGGGAATGCTTCCAGTTTTTGCCCATTCAGTTTGATATTGGCTGTGGGTTTGTTGTAAATAGCTCTCATTACTTTGAGATACGTTCCATCAATATCTAGTTTATAGAGAGTTTTTAGCATGACAGGCTGTTGAATTTTGTCAAAGGCTTTTTCTGCATCTATTGAGATAATCATGTGGTTTTTGTTTTGGGTTCTGTTTATGGGATGGATTACATTTATTGATTCACATATGTTGAATCAGCCTTGCATCTCAGGGATGAAGTCGACTTGATCATGGTAGATAAGCTTTTTGATATGCTGCTGGATTCGGTTTGCCAGTATTTTATTGAGGATTTTTGCATCGCGGTTCATCAGGGATATTGTCTAAAATGCTCTTTTTTTGTTGGGTCTCTGCCAGGCCATCATGATGATGCTGTCCTCATAAAATGAGTTAGGGAGGATTCCCTCTTTTTCTATTGATTGGAATAGTTTCATAAGAAATGGTACCAGCTAAAAAGTCAGGAAACAACAGGTGCTGGAGAGGATGCATAAATGTTCACTTTTTACACTGTTGGTGGATTGCAAACTAGTTCAACCATTATGGAAAACTGGAAAGTACAACATTCCTCAAGGATCTAGAACTAGAAGCGCCAAGAACGCTTATCCCATTATCGCGACAGGCCTAAAGGATTATAAATCATGCTGCTATAAAGACACATGCAATAATGATGTTTATTGCAGCAATCATCTACAGCAAAGACTTGGAATCAAACCCAATGTTCCACCAAAGTGACAGACTGATTAAGAAAAATGGCACATATACACCATGAAATACCATGCAGCCATAAAAAAGGATGAGAGTTTGTGTCCTTTGTAGGGCACATGGATGAAATGGAAACCATCATTCTTAGCAAACTACTTCAAGAAATAGGAAAAACTAAACACCACGTTCCTACCTAGGGAACTGAACAATGAGATCACTTAGACTCCGGGAAGGGAACATCACACACTGGGCCTATCACGGAGGGGATGGAGGGATTGCATTTGGGAGTTATACCTGATAAAATGACCAGTTGATGGGCATGATGGAGTTGATGGCGCAGCACACCAACATGGGCAATACCAAGCATACATATTAGTAAATAAACCTGCACATTATCCATACATGTACTCCCTAGAACTTAAAGTATACAATAATAATAAAAGAAATGGCACTAGCCTCTTTGTATATCTCAGAAATCAGCCGTGAATCCATGTAATCCTGGACTTTTCTCTCTTGGTTGGTGGTATTAATAATTATTGCCCCACTCTCAGAACTCTGTTATTGGATCTATTTAGAGGATCTAACTTCTTCCTACGAACTTTGGGGAGGGTGTATGTGTCCAGGAGTATATCCATTTCTTGTACATTTTTGGGTTTATCTGTATAGAGGTGTTTATAGTGTTCTCTGATGGCAGTTTGCATTTTTGTGGGATCAGTGGTGATATCCCCTTTATCAGGTTTTATTGTGTCTATTTGATTCTTTTCTCTTTTCTTCTTCATTAGTCTTGCTAGCAGTCTATTTTGTTGATCTTTTCAAAACACCAGCTCCTGGATTCACTGATTCTTTTGAAGGGTTTTTTTGTCTCTGCCTCCTTCAGTTCTGCTCTGATCTTACTTATTTTTTGTCTTCTGCTAGCTTTTGAATTTGTTTGTTCTTGCCTCTCTAGTTCTTTTAATTGCGATGTTAGAGTGGTGATTTTAGATCTTTCCTGCTTTCTCTTGTGGGCATTTAGTGCTATATATTTCCCACCACACCCTGCTTTAAATGTGTCCCAGGGATTCTGATACATTGTGTCTTTGTTCTCATCCATTTCAAAGAACATATTTACTTCTGACTTAATTTTGTTATTTATCCAGTAGTCATTCAGGAACAGGTTGTGCAGTTTCCATGTATGTGTGCAGTTTTGAGTGAGTTTCTTAATCCTGAGTTCTCATTTGATTACACTGTGATCTGAGAGACAGTTTGTTGTGATTTCTGTTCTTTTACATTTGCCGAGGAATGTTTTACTTCCTATAATGTGGTCAATTTTAAAATAAGTGGGATGTGGTGCTGAGAAGAATGCATATTCTGTTGATTTGTGGTGGAGAGTTCTGTAGATGTCTGTTTGGTGTGCTTGGTCCAGAGCTGAGTTCAAATCCTGGATATCCTTGTTAATTTTCCCTTTTCTAATAAAAATAAATTGTAGGAAAACATTCTTTCTTAAAAAATGTGTCATTTATAAAGGGTGAACCATTTTTATCTAATTCAAAGCTTACTTAAAGGTTCTGTATAAAACAAGGTAAAAAGAACCAGGACATCAGAGAAATGTAAATAAAGTTATAGAAATAAAATTTTTTTTGTTGTTGGTAAGAAAGCTTAAAGTGAAATAATTTTATATGAGAAAGAATCATGTGTGGTAAATTCAGAGCTAAAATAAAATGACTGGTTTTTTAAGAAAGCAGCATGTTCAGGACAAACCAGAAAGTCCAAGCTTGTTATGAATGGTCTATGTAAGTTACAATAGAGGGATATCTATATATCTATATATATTATATAGATATTATATATTTTTTACATAGATTTTTAAATTGGCTTTGATGGAACTTTCCTCCATAGAAGGAATCTCAGATAAGACTTTTTAAACCTGAGGCCAGCCATAGATTCAAGGAGGAACTCCTTGAAATTCAAGGAGATATATATATATATATATATATATCTCCTTGAATTTCAACCAAATTTAAACGAAATTTAACTTTTATTACATCTCTCCATTTTCAGTTTTCTCTCTCCTTTTAAAGGGCATTAAATGGTATTGCTCTCTTTCAACTTATTTCTAGCTCATATAAGTTTTTCGCTTTCATTTTTGTTTTTGTTTTTGTTTTTGGAGTTCTGTTGTAATGGCCTGATGCTAAGAATGTTTCTTAAAGGTCTAAAGAAAATGTTTTCTTCCAACATATTATTCTTTGCAGTGCAAAAGGTCTTTCTTCTAACTTTTGGTAACTGGCCTAACAGATTTACATTTTATCAAAACAATTCCTATGTCATTATTATTAAGATTTAGTTTGCTTAGGAAAAAAAGAGATTTTTTTAAATCAAAGGTTCTTACTTTTGTGTATCTCTCTGTATTGCTTTTAAAGTACTTGTGACATTGAGTTTTAGTGCTTTGACTCCTAGGTCTAAAATGGACACCAAGTCCTGCTAAATTTTAAACACTGACAGTAATTAAAGCCCCATCTTCAGGCCACATAGAAGATGCCAATGAAAATAAACTGCATTCCTAAGACACAATGTCAGAAATTAAAGCTATTTCAACTCAAGACCCAGGGACTATTGCAGAAGAGGTTGATGCATGATGCGTGAAGTTGTAGGAGTCAATTTCGTACAGTAAAATAAATTCAGTTTCCCTATATATTAATCATTAATGTTAAAGTCACACTGATGCAAGACCAGCATATGGGCTACTGTGTCAAATTAACAAGATTATCTTGAAGCATTAACCAACTCCTTAATAAGCATTATGAAGGCTAGAAAAGGCTTATGGAAGTTATATCTTACCATCACAATAAAAATTTTATATATTTTTGTCAAACTTTTAAAAACAAATTTAATTGGCTTCATGCTATTTATATTAGGGCTTATTGTTTGAAAAATTATTTCTCCCTTCTCAGAGAATGAAGGTTTTTGTTTTTCTAAATCTTTGAGTTATCTCTTTCAGTTATCATTTTGTTTAAATGAATTACTTACTTTAAAATGACTGTGAACCTATTTTGTGATATCAGTTGTTTTAAACCTTTGATATTTGACAAACTTTCCAAAATCAAATTATAAATTATGTCTTTTTCTGACCTAATAAATCCTTTAAGATATTAGGTTTCCTAAAGTCCAAAAAAATGACATAATTTGGTTTATTTGGTATAAAAATTATACATGAAGCATTGTCAAATATGAAATGGTGTTTAGGTTTTTTGGGGGGCTGTATTTGTATAAATATGTTAGTGGTATGTTTTCCAAAATTACGGAAAACTCCTATAATTCTGATAAAACTTAGTGTGTATTATTAGTAATTGTTATAACTGCTATATTAAAGTATTGTATGCCACAAAGGTGACAAACTTTCTTGTCAATTGTGTCTTTGACTATGGCTTCGCTAAAACTTTTTGTCATCCATGGACAATTGTTGTATTGTTTTGGACCTCTTTAGAAGGTGGTTTTATAATCAACTATAATACTCTAATAGGTGCTCTTGAATGCAGATTTCTGATAACTTTGGAGATTGTAACTTCAGAATAGAGAAAAAGCTTTCAAGACTCATGGAGAGCTAAAACATTCATGAATATAAAGCAGTCCAGGAATTAACTGGATGGACTGAACTAATCTTCTTGAATTTTTTCTTAAAATGTTTCTGATCCTTTGTTTTGTTTTTCAGAGTCTTGAAACTTTTCTTTTGAGATATTGACAGTTTTAACAATTTAGTATACTCCTATGAACAACATTTGGAGCATATTTGTTTCTCTCTATGTGATTTCTAGAGAATTAGAAACTATGTGTGAGTATTCTTAACTTATGGCAATACAGTTATTTGCATAAGTGTGATAAGAATCTGTTTCTATTTGTAACAGGGCACAATTGGAGAAACTGGTTATTTTATCAAGGCTTTGACTGGAATGGTGTGCTTTCCTTTAAGGAATCAAACCTGACTAATGGAGCCAAGGGAAGCCCTTGGGAAAACTGGTTTCATATTTTTTGTACACAGTTCCTGTACAGGCTTTCTGACCTGTGGTAAGTAAATAAGGTCACTTTCTGACAGGACCAGGAGCCCCAGGTTTATATTAGAACCTCAAGAGGAAAGGACACACATATACGGCTGGGCTCAGCTTTAAAAACTCTTATCTGAGATTACTTCTATGGAAGAAAGTTCTATCAAATTTAAAAATCTATGTAAAAAATAAATCTACCAATTTAAAAAAATCTATGTAAAAAATAGATTTAAAATCTATGTAAAAAATCTATGTAAAAAAAATCTACCAACTTAAAAATCTATGTAAAAACTAATTATTGCTTCACTGTATACAAATAATTAGGCCAAGTATAATAAAGCAAACCAGTCCTGCCATGATTTGTCTTTAGTAAAAATGGAAAACTGTAGAGAGATAAATTGTTTCAAAAACTGTAGTACAGTGGGGTCTTTTTTTTGGTTCCATATGAACTTTAAAGCAGTTTTTTGCAATTCTGTGAAGAAAGTCATTGGTAGCTTAATGGGTATGGCACTGAATCTATAAAATTACCTAAGTGCATGGCCATTTCTTTACAATATTGATTCTTCCTATCCATGAGCATGTTGTTCTTCCATTTGTTTGTGTCCTCTTTTATTTTGCACTCAAGCAGTAAGTATTTCAGTAGTTCCTCCCTTTTGAAGTAGGTGTCCTTTGCATCCCTTGTAAGCTGGATTCTTAGGTATTTATTCTCTTGGTGCTTTCGGCCAGAATGGGAGTTCATTCAAGGATTTGGCTCCTTGTTTGTCTGTTACTGGTGTATAAGAATGCAAACTACTGTGGAAAACAGTGTGGCGCATTCCTCGGGTTGATCTAGAATCAGAAGTACCATATGACTCCAGCCATCCTGATTACTGGGGATATACCCAAAGGATTATAAATCATGCTGCTATAAAGACATGCACACGATGTTTATTGTGGCACTCTCACACAATAGCAAAGACTTGAATCAACCCAAATGTCCATCATCAGTGACAGACTGATTAAGAAAAATGTGGCATATATACACCTCTATGGAATACTTTGCAGCCATAAAAAGGATGAGTTTATGTCCTTTGTGGGGACATGTAATAATGGTGCCATGGGAAACCATCATTCTTAGCAAACTATCACAAGAACAGAAAACCAAATACTGCATGTTCTCACTCCTATGTGGGAATCGAACAATGAGATCACTTGGACACAAGTAGAGGAACATCACACACTGGGGCCTATTGTGGGGAGGAGCGGGGGAGGGATAGCATTAGGAGATATACCTAATGTAAATGACAGTTAATGGGTGCAGCACACCAACATGGCACAGGTATACATATGTAACAAACCTCACTTTGTGCACATGTACCCTAGAACTTGAAATATAATAAAATAAATAAATAAATAAACTGTAGTACACCTGTTGCTAGATTCTAGTCTTGCCTGATGTTTTTCAATTTTTATTATTTTCTACAGTTTTGACAAAATTCTAGTTTCTCTTGGCTTCAAGTCTTCAACATAAAGTTTTCAATTTTTTTCTTTCTTTTTTCCCGTTTTTCCTATTTTAAACTGTGCTTTCATAAAGCCCCATGAACAAAGACTAGATAACTTAAATTTCAGAAGAAAATAATAGTCACCTATTTACATGTATAAGCCATTTTCATACCTGTCTACTGATGTATAGACTTTAGAGTAGTGTGGCCTATATCAATTTCCCATGATTTTTTTCCATTTGTTGTTATTTCTCTCCCTTTCTATTCTTGTTTTCTCTTCATAGGATATGGGACTTCACAACATTCTAAAAATGCACTTTTCTAATAACTTTGGACCTACTTGTACAGGAATAAACCATCCTGGCCATGAGAGGTTAGATAAAACCTGGGACCAAAACTCTTTTTTTTTTTTCTAAAATGATTTCTACAAAAAATTTTCAAAAAGAATAGGGAAGAAATGTGAAAGGAAAAGGACTCCCAAAATCACTAAGCTAAAGAAAAAATTTAGGCTGGAAACTGCTTAGGGCAAACCTGCCTCCCTTCTATTCAATGTCATCCCCCTGCTAACTGAGATAAATGCATATCAGATTGCCTCCTTTGGAAAGGCTAATCAGAAACTCAAAAAAAATTCAACCGTTTGTTTCTCACCTACCTGTGACCTGGTAGCCCCCTTCCTGGTTTAAGTTGCCCCACTTTTACTTCAAGTTGTCCACCTTTCTAGACCGAACTGATGTTTATTTTATATATGTTGCTTGATGTTTCATATCTCCCTAAAATGTATAAAACCAAGCAGTGCTCTGACCACCTTGGGCACATGCCATCAGAATCTCCTGAGGCTGTGTTACAGGTGCATGTCTTCCACCTTGGCGAAATAAACTTTCTAAATTAATTGATACCTGTCTCAAATTTCTGAAGTTCATAATGGCATGTGCATGTGCCACATTTCTCTTCATGCATGTCTGCATTAGGTTTTTGGCTTATGTTTGGACCATGGACTACTATTGTGTATTATTCATCCTTTGATGATAGAATTTAGATGGAAGATTTCACTTAAATTCATCTTTTTAAAAATAAAAGCCATTTATTTTAGACTACACCGTGATACTAGATTCTCAGGATCTTGTTCTTGTTTGGAAAGGGAAATGTGTAATACCATTCATAGAAAGGAATTGAAGGGGTATACATCAGAGTCAACCATGAAGATCAGGAGTACAGAAGCAATAGCTGTATTTCAGCAAACCACTTGCATAATTAGGCAACCAGAATGGGAAGGAGTGAAAGTCACAACTCAATTTACCAGGCTAGAGAAAAAAGATGATGGTTCCAAGATCTCATTGATACTTTTTTTATGGCATATAAAAGCAGTATATGGCCTTCAGAACACAGTCACTTCCCCCATTGCCTTTGGGTGATTTAATTCATCTCCTGATTTAAAATGAAAAATGTTGACCAGAAGGAATAATAGAATATCAAACCCGTAAAGAGACTTTAGAGGTCATCTAGCTCTACTTCTACTGAGAAAGCTCAGGCCATCATTGCTCAGAATTAATAGTTAGAAAGCCTTTTGTGATATCTCCCTAGATTTTCCTCCCGTTGGTTCAGGATATGTCTCTGGGAGTCACAATGAAACAAATTTGCATCTTTTTTTCCACAGCAACTTTTCAGAGGTCTGAAGGGACAATGCTCTCCTTCAAACCTCTCTCAGCTTCTTTTTCTTCTAGATTCTGGTGACTCATCTGTCCCCACTTTATTTCTTTGGCCCTTCACAGCTGGGTTAACTGGTAGGCTCTATCTGTCCCATTCCCATTCTGAATCAATCTTGACCCTACCTTGAAGTGTCATTCAGGTTGGTTAACAGTATCAGTCACACAATCCAGTGGGGCTTGAGGTTAAGTCTCATAGACCAGATATAGGACCTGTAGATTTACTCCTGACTGCAGGGCTCCCACATGCCCCTATACTTCCACCCATGACTCCTTTGTTGAGGGAATGATTGTATCCTGTTTATCTTGCAATGCTTGGGAATATATAATTCCCAGGTACACTACCCAATAGAACAAGTATCTACATATGTATAGTGTCCTAAGTTCTCCTAAGGAAAAAAGTTCCAAGGAGACAAGAATGGATAATTCTGATAAATTCTGGGAAACACTTAGAAAATTCAGAAGTATTGACAAGCTTATTTTCATTCTATGTCCTACAGTCTAAATGAAGTAAGGGTTGTGCCCAACTAACAAATGATTTATGTACTAAAAGTGTGATTTTTGTATCAGTTTTTGGAACTTGATGATGTATTTCCATAGAATTTTTATAAAGTTCTACTCATCTTTTAGAATCTATTTTAAATGTTAACCAACCTCAAAACTGTTTTTGATCCCACGAGACAAACTAGATCTTTTTACTCACATAACACTTTGTGACATTTAACATATGCCTCTATTATTTATCACATTGCATCGTAATTTCTTGTTTATAGATCTGTCCTTTCCTTAATTCTTAAAGGAAGAAACTGTCCTTTTTTGCATCTGTAGCACATGGTATACTGTCTGCTCACCAATATAATGTCAAATTAATATACAAATAGCTTAATGTGCCCATATAATTTTTGTTCTGTAATTTCCTAAATAAATGAATCTGAGAAAGTTACTTACACTTTTGAAGTTGACTTTCCTAGACTATGAACTAGAGGTAAAAACTATTTCCATGGGGTCACAGTGAGAATGTTCAATGAAATACCCGAAATGAAAGTTCATGAAACAGGGTACAATCTCAATTAATGTTTGTTGTATTAGAATGATGGAAATCAATGTTATATATGATGGTCATTTCTCAGGTATGGAGGTAATATAAAAAGAGAGAAGGAAAGTAAAATTTGACTACAGGACATCTGCAAGTTATATTTTATGTTAATTTGAAATATGATTATATCAATCAGTGATTTAGTACAAAAAAGAGACCCGAAATGCTAAGATTAGATAGCCAGAAGACCAAGATCAGGGAGCAAAGAAAGAGAAAAGTAGCTGAGAAGTAGGAAAGAAGCAAAAAAGCTGTAGAGACTGTAAGAGCAGAGTTTAGGAGGACAGGGTGATTATTTTGTGTCAAATTCTGAAGATGAGTATATGAGGAAGAATACTGAGAAATGGTCACTGAAAATGACAAGAAAATCACCAAGTATAATCTTCAATGTACATATTTTTTAAAGTCTCCTTCAAAAAACAACCAACATAAGCTAGGTGCCCACACTAACTGGAGGTGGTTTCTTCCAAGAGATCTCATTTTTTGTGGTTTTATTTGCATCTTCTTAGTAAACAGTTGGAGAAGTGTCCAAGGACAATCTTGTTGGAGAAAGATGATAATCTAGAGGGTCTTCTGGATGATCTAGGTGCTCTAGGATGCCTCAGCTATTCAGGGACTCTGCTTACTCACATCAACTGTCTCATGGAAGGACCAAAACACAGGGAAGTAGTTTGATAGTTCAAATATAGTTTATAGATGACAGCATGTCCTTTGTAGGAACATGGATTGAGCTGGAGGCCATTATTCTTAGTAAGCTAATGCAGGAACAGAAAACAAAATACCTCGTGTTCTCACTTATAGGTGGGAGCTAAATGATGAGAAGACATGGATACATAGAAGGGAGCAACACACACTGGGGTCTATCCGAGTCAGAGAGTCAGAGGGTGGAGGGTGGGAGGAGGAAAAGTATCAGAAAAAATAACTAGTGAGTACTAGATTTAATACCTGGGTGACAAAATAATCTGTACAATAAACCTCTATGACACAAGTTTACCTATATAACAAACCTGCACATGTACCCCTGAACTTAAAATAAAAGTTAAATAAAATAATAATAAAAGTAAACCCTTATTTGTAAAAATTAAAAAATATATAATCTCCAAGTGTATTTCCTGCTCTTAAAAATATTTAATTAATAAAGTAATTAATTCATTAATTTTTTTGAAAACTTGATGGGTAGACAGGGAAGTGTCTCCAGAAGCCACAGAGCCTACTGAGGCACCTCCTAACCCCAAAACAACAACAACAAAAAGGGCAATAAAACAATCACAACAAGAATACAAGAATATAATTACAGTCATGTCAGCTAGGGAAACATTATTAAATCTAGAATTCATCCAGCAATCAGGATGAGCCTGGTGGCCCAATTACCATCTAAACAAGAGCTGTTATGTATTGTTAAATGGACTCTCCAGATAAATAAAATTATTTTTTTACTCCAGCCCTTTACAACATCAAAGAACATTAAACATGAGGAAGATGTGTTATAAACAAAAAAAACTGAGGAAACCAAAAGTAGCTTGAACCACGCTAGTGAAATCCTAGACGCTCAAAAGATGTAACTTTGTGTGTGGTGTGTGTGTGTGTGCGCGCGCACATGTTTTAATTAAACACTGTTTGTTTCTCCTCATCTCCCAAATGGAGCTATGAAATATTAAGCATGCATTTCTTGTCTCCTAAAATCAGTGGATAAGTCTTGTAAAACTCAACATGGCTCAAGATAAGCAAAGCAGAATTTCTCTGTGAGTTTTCCCTTTTCCCACAGTTTCGGGGTACTCTCTATCAACATTTCTTGGATGTTGACGAAGGTTCTTTGCTTGACCAAATTTTTGTCAGGCTCTTGAACCTTTTTCTATACCTATCTGCGTACTTGCTTGTAAAATCTAGTTTTAGCAAGAATCCTGCTGTCAGCGTAGCAAGAACTCCCCACCCTTGATATCTGATCACATATCTTAATATGTGATCGAGTTTCTCATTCTCTATTATGCCCCAGGTGATGTCTGCTCACCTTGGCCTGTCTTCAGAATGAGTTCTGTCAAGCTGATTTTGCCAGAATGCCTCTTACCCCTGACGTTTCCTGATGATTTTCCATTTGCTGACCCTCATCCTGCTCCTTGGCTGTAAATCTTTGCTTGTCCATGGTGTATTTTGAATTGAGCCCAGTTTTGTACTGAAGTCTCTTTTTACCTATTGCAATAGCCCTGAATAAAATCTGTTTTTACCACTTTACTCTCCAACTCTGGCTTTTTTGTTTTTGTTTTTGATAGTGGTTCTCATTGTGTTCAGATTCTAGATGCTCAGTGAGGCCACCCAATTTCACAAGATAAAAGTACTGCGAGGTTTTTTCTGGAAATAATTAAATAAAGAAATGAATGGTCCAAGTTTCCTTTCCTTTAATTTCTTAATGGGTTATTTAATGTGCTCTAAGGTGAGAATAAGAGGGAGAGAGGATGACGACAAAGCAGACCGTTGTAATTTAGTCAATGGATGTTCAACTTTGTATCACTGGGGAGTAACTCCATAGGTACTTCTTTTTTGCAGTTATTTGAATTCAGGTTTTATCAACGTTGTTTCTGAATTTTTTTTTTTCAGTGATCCTTGTTCTGATGAATGTTACATTTCATCCTTAGTTTTGCTCATTTGTTTTTTGCTTTGATATTTTAAGAACTCTTATTCATCTATAAAATCCTTTGCTATGAATGAGAGCACCAAATAGCTTACCAATCCCCAACTACCTGATTCCTTTTTAGCAGTAAAAAAAAGTCAGTAAAAGGTTTGTACAATCCAAGTACTAAAACACCAAAATCCTTCAGGTTAGAGTGAGCCAAAGTTTCCTTAGTATCATCTGTAAGCCAGTGTATTTTCACTATACCATTAAGATGAAAATAATGAAGAGCACTGACACGATTTTCTTGCTCTTTCCATCTAAAATCGTGGGTTTCTTGTGGTGTGGCTAATTTTTAAAAAACCAAAAACTGGAGAGAAAATAAGTCAGTGAATGATTAGCTCATATGTTTTTTCTGTTCATCATTAATCAGTCTTCCCTTTTCCCTAGATTTTAGGCAGCCATAAAAAGCCAGGAAAACAATAAGCATAATAAAAAAATAAATAAATAAATATCGGAGAGCCTACTGTAGTAGCCTTTTAACACATTTCACTTAATCCTCAAAATGTTGCAAAAGAATTATAATCATTTTAGAAATAAAGAACTAGGCTCAGGAGTGTGAAATGACTGGTGCCTAAAGCCATTCCAAGCACTGAGTTTGGATTTAAGTCTGCTTATGCTCGACAGAAAGGCGGGCTCCCAAAGCCCTTTCTAATTTGAGGCATTCTACTAATATATAGCTTTCTATCTTCTGCTTTCTTTTTCTTTTATTATAATTTTAAGTCTCTAGGCATGGGATAAATGCAGGTTTGTTAAGTATATACTCTGTTATTGGTGTCTAATCAACTCACAGCACCCATCAACTAAGCCATATCAGGGGAGGCACTCCCACGCAATCCTCCCACCCCCACTCCCCGCGATATGGCCCCGTGTGATGTTCCCTCTCCCAGTCCAAGGAATCTCATTGTTCAGTTCCTACCCATGAGGAGAAATATATGTGTTTGGTTTTCTGTTCTCATGAGAATTTGCTGAGAATGATAGTATCCAGCCGCATCCATGTCCCCACAAAGGACACACAAACTCATCCTTTTATGGCCGTACACATTCCATGGTGTATATGTTACATTTCTTTAATCCAGCCCACTTCTGATGATACCTGGGTTGATTCCAAGTCTTTACATAATAGATAGTGCTGCACAAATATACAGGCATGCCTTGTATGGCATTGATTTATAATCCTTTTCGTATATACCCAGTAATGGGATGGCTGAGCTATATGGTATTTCTAGTTCTAGATCCTTGAGAGTCTGTCATACTGTTTCCCAAAATGGTATCCAGTTTACAATCCCACAAACAGTGTAAAAGTGTTCCTGGCTTCTCCACATTCTCGTCAGGCACCTTCTGACTTTTAATGAGATTGCCATTCTAACTGGTGTGAGATGGTATTGCATTGTGGTTTTGATTTGCATTTCTGATGACTATGACATTTACATTTTTCATGCAGTCTGTTGGCTGTATGAATGTCCTTTGAGAAAATGTCTATTCATACTGCCTACCTTCTTGATGGGGTTGTTTGTTTTTCTCTTTTGTAAATTTGGTTTGAGTTTTTGTGGCTCGGATATTAGCCCCTTTGTCTGATGAGTAAATTGCAAAAAATTTTCCCATTCTGTAAGTTGCCTGTTCACCTGATGGGAAAGTTTCTTTGATGTGCAGAAGCCTCTTAGCTTAATCTAGATCCCATATACACTTCTGGCTTTTGTTGCTGCTGTTTGGTGTTTTAGACATGAAGTCCTTGCCCCATGCCTATGTCCTGAATGGTGTTACCTAGGTTTCTAGGGTTTATGGTATTAGGTCTAACATTTGGTGTCCTAATTCCATCTTGAATTAATTTCTTCGTATAAGGAGTAAGGAAAAGGATCCAGCTCTCTAGCTCTACTTATGGGCCAGCCAATCCTTCTCCCACCATTTATTAAATAGGGAATCCTTTCCCCATTTTTTCAGGTTTTGAATGCAAAGCACTTGATGGCTGTAGATGTGTGGCATATTTCTGAGGACTCTGTTCTGTCCTGTCTATATCTCTGTTTTGGTACCAGTACCATGCTGTTTTGCTATTGGGGTTTTGTAGCCTTGAAGTCAGCAAGCGTGGATGCCTCCAGCTTTACTTTGACGCTGGGATTGTCTTGGAGATGCTGGGCTCTTTTGGTTCCATATGAACTTTAAAGAGTTTTTCCAATTCTGGTGAAGAAACTCGGTAGCTTGGATGGGATGGCATTTGAATTATAAATTCACCAGGCAGTGCCACTTCACGAGTATTGGACTCTTCCTATCCATGAGCATGGTATGTTCCTTCCACTGGTTTTGGTGTCCTCTTTATTTCACCTTCGGAGCAAGTGGTTTGTAACTCTCCTAAGAAGAGGTCCTTACATCCTTTGTAAGTTGATTTTATAGGTACTTTATTTTTAGTTATAATTGTGAATAGAAGTTCATCATATGATGGTTCTCTGTTTGTCTGTTACTGGTGTATAAGAATGCTTGTGATTTTTGCACATTAATTTTGTGTCCGAGACTTTGCTGAAGTTTCTTAATGCTTATGGAGATCTAGGCTGAGACAATGGGTTTCTAAATATACAACTGCCAATTCCTGCAAACAGGGACACAATTTGACTTCTTTCCAACTGGAATAATTCCCTCTTTGATTTCTCTCTCTCTTGCCTGATTGCCCCTCAGCCACACTCATGTTGAATTAGGAGTGGCGGAGAGGGCATCCCTGTCTTGTACCAGCTTCAGCGAATTTCTTCCAGCCTTGGCCCATCCAGCATGATACAATGGGCTTCAGCAAGAAATAGCCTTTTATTAGATACTTCCACTGTACAATGGTAATTTTGAGAGAGCTCTTTAGCATGAAGGGCTGTTGAATTCCAATGTCATTCTTTCTTCTGCATCTACGAGATAACTTGGTTTTTGGTTCCTTGGTCTCATTATATGCTGATTACATTTATTGATTTGTGACATATTGTTGAAGCAGCCTTGCATCCGAGGATAGCCTACTGATCATGGTGGATATAGCTTTTTGATGTGCTGAAGGATCCAGCTTGCCTTGCATTTATTGAGGATTTTGCACGATGTTCATCAGGATATTGGTCTAAAATTTCTTTTTTTGTTGTGTCTGCTGGTGGCTTTGCATGGACGGATGTTGGCCTCATAAAATGGAAGCAAGGAGGATTCCTCTTTTCTATTGATTGAATTATTCTGTGGCTGAATGGTACCAGCTCTCCCTTGTACCTCTGCAGAATTCAGCTGTGAATCCATCTCATTCAATTAGTTGGCAGGCTATTAATTATTGCCTCAATTTCAGAGCCTACTATTGTCTATCTTAGGGATTCAAATCTCTTCCTGGTTTTAGCCCTCTTGGAAGAGGAGTGCAAGTGTCCAGGAAATCATCCCACTTCCCTTCCAGATCTTAAGCCTATCTACAGAGGTGTTTATAGTATTCCCATGAATATAGACATAGGTGGGGCCTATGAGATATCCCCTTTGCATTTTTATATTGCATCTATTTGATTCTTCTCTTCTCTTTTATTAGTTCCATATAGTCTATTAATTTTGTTGACTTTTTCAAAAAACCAACTCCTGGATTCATTGATTTTTTGGAGGGTTTTTTGTGTCTCTACTCCTTCAGTTCTGCTCTGATCTTAAAGGTGAAAAGATCTAAAATTGACACTCTAACATCACAATTAAAAGAACTAGAGAAGCAAGAGCAAACACATTCAAAAGCTAGCAGAAGACAAGAAATATAGCTTCATCTTCTAATTCTAAATTTACACTTTTAAGTCTGTAAAACTACTGAATAATAAAATAATCTAAAGTTATTCTCAATTTACTTGGCAAAACGGGAGATGTAATAGAGTACTAGAAAATTCTTCTAGCCTGGGCAATATAGTGACACCCCACCTGTAAAAATACAACCAAAAAAAACCAAACCAAACCAAACCAAAACAAAACAAAACAAAACTAGCCGGGCATGGTAGTGCACTTACTTGTAGTCCTGGCTACTTGGTAGGCTGAGGTGGGAGGATCACTTGAGCCTGGTAGATAGAGACATCTCTAGGTAATCGTAGCATTCCATACCTAAAATTATTGTTAATTCTAATTAATGTTAATTCTAACTGATAATGATAGCTAGCAATAAAAATCATTTGAAAAAGACACACAGAGAATAATTATAATCAGTTCATTTTCTTATTGTCACCATCTGTCAATCTCATAGAAGTGAAGGCAAAAAAAGGCAGCTTCCTACTGTGAACCTTGATTGTTCATTAAATTTACAATATACACTTAGTGAAATGCCAAAAGATGTTCTGGTTTTAAAAGCTTACCACCAGTCTTTTGATTGCATTTTAAAAGTGCCTATTTACTTGTTTTTTAGGTGTCTAAATCTGATGAAGATGGTAGGGCCCACAAGGAGATGGCTTTGTTGATACATTTGTGTGCTGTCTTAGAATTATCTATAATGTGTAAAAGGATAACTTTTTACCACTCCACTGACTGAGGTCATCGAGTTCTAGTAGAAATGGATTTATTTTATGAGTAGTAACTTAAACCTAAACCTATACAATCTGGACATCCAACAACATCTGATTGTCTGCTGGAAACTTATTTGCATGCCGATTAATCTTAAATGTTGGATGTTAATATCTAGTTGTTCTTTATATTCTCACTGAAATTTAGTCAATAGTTTAGAGATTCTTTTCCTTTGGTCCAGTCCTAAAATGACTACATTTTCATACTTCCGAAGCGGAAAAGGTGAGATTTGATAATTAAGGCTATTCCAACATTAAAATATCCATAATTGACTGCCTTCCTTAAGTTTAACTGATATATCATTCATTCATTAAGTCACTTATTGGACAAATCTTTTACAGAACACCAGCTATAAGACTGAAAAAAAAAAAAAACTACATAAGCTCATTAACTCTTGGAGATTAATATATAACAGGTGAGCTAGATGTTTACACAAATGTGACCTAACAGATACAAAAAATAGGAAATAAAGCTTGTCAGTATAACAGAGGTAGTGATTTGTGAGTACCAACTAAAAAAAGAAATTCTCAGGCACAGTGTTGAGTGCCTGTAGTCCCAGCTAGTTGGTAGGCTGAGGCAGGATTGCTTGATCCCAGGAGTTGGATGTCAGCCTGGGCAACACAGAAAAAAATTGCTAAGAGGAGAGAATACTTACATTTAGGTTCTTGTCACAAAAATAACATAAATAAATCAAGAGGAAACTAAAAAATTTCAGTAAAACTATTAATAAACGAAATGAGAAGTCACGCAAACCTAACACTTTTGTCCTGATCATCACCTCCCATCATCTAATAAAGGATTATAAGGCTAAATTGACAAAGGGGAAGAGGAGTAAGGGCTGGTGAAATGAGAAGTTGTAGGTAAATTATCTGAATAGACCCGTCTTGGTCTTTAGCTGTTAGTGTTGCCTCAATTTGCCAGAAATGATTATATGACAGGGAAGCTGAAAATAATTTGAAGATAACTCAGAGCAAAGACAGCCCAAGGCTTTTTGGTCATTCTTGTTTCAAAGGGTCCTGGGTATCTCAAATTTCCTGATGTTTCTTGCATTCCAAGTCTCACCTAGACCTTTAGCCCCTGCAAATGGGGATGAGAAAGGGTGAGTATGAGATAATGATGTGAGCATAAATCCTATGTAGTTGGGATTAAAAGGACAAAAGATGACTAAAAGGAAAGAAAACAAAAGGTAAAGTCATGAAAATCTATGTGAATAAAATAAATTCAAATGATTTAAATTTATACAGGAATAAATTTACAAGAATACAAAGACGCTTTATCCTCTAAGTACCTAAATGTTGAACCAATCCCTACCATCTCCTTTTTCCACAAAATACAAGATACTATACAATTCCTGTTATGGGGACCACTAGGAAGGAACATGTAGTTGAAAACACATAGTTAAAAGAATTTTGGATTCAAATTCATCAGAGTACCAATTCTACTTACCATGTTTTCATAAAGGCCATCGGAAGACTTGTCACACTGTTCAAAGGCCCAATGGTAAGACTTCTGATGAGACCAAACAGGTCACATTAAATCAATAGAATATCTTAGACATAAAACCAGTATGACTAAATCCAAAACATATCACATGAAGTACCTCATGTACAATACAAACCTACTTTACTAAATAAATGAAACACAGGTGACTGCGCTCTGGGAGAACATTGAGTGCCTGATGGCCTCTTCACAGTCTTCTCTGAGACTCCACTGCCACTTCTACCTGGGCAAGCCTAATGGTGCAGCCATGAAGTTTGTAACCATCTTGTCTTATTAATGCCATGGTGCCAGACTGCACCACAACACCAGCTGGCACATGACAGAGGATTCATGCTCGTGGGAATCATATTTGTCACCAATGGATGTCAGTTTCTCCAGGCCATGCTTGGCAAACACACTTTTCAGCTTTGCTTCTAAAAGTGACAACCATTGGATGACCTTCTCCAGAGTGAGCTTCTGGTCCCCAGGCTCTGACTCTTCAGAAATGCACTCTGTAGTCTTCTCCAAAATGTCAGCCACCTCCACCAAGTCCTTACAGAAACTCTGGATTCCAAATATTTTGGCATCTTCCACACATCTCTGGGTTCACCTCCTTATGTTTTCACAATCAGCTACAGCTCTCTGGTATCTCACCGTTAAATCTTGGACTTCCTTCTCCAGTTTAACAGCTTTTACCCTTAAGGCTTGTTAAGCAAGAGAGGGCCCAAGCTTATCAGGAGGGTCCTCAGAATGGCAGTCCTCACCAGCTGTTCCCTGGGTGGCAGTGGGTGGTTTTCTGTTTCTGCATTAGTTTGCTGACGATAATGGCTTCCAGTTTCATCCATGTTTCTGCAAAGGACATGATCTAGTGCCCTTTTATGGCTGCATAGTATTCCATGGTATATATGTACCACATTTTCTTTATCCAACCTATCATTGATGGGCATTTGGGCTGATTCCATGTCTTTTCTATTGTGAATAATGCTTCAGTGAACATATGCATGCATGTATCTTTATAATAGAATGATTTATATTCTTTTGGGTATATACTCAGGAATGGGATTGCTGGCTCAAATGGTATTTCTGGTTCTTAATCTTTGAGGAATCACCCTACTACCTTCCACAATGGATGAACTAATTCACATTCCCACCAACAGTGTAAAAGTGTTGTTATTTCTTTTCAACCTTGCTAGCATCTGTTGTTTCTTGACTTTTTAATAGTTGACATTCTGACTGGCATGGTATCTCGTTGTGTTTTTTATTTGCATTTCTCTAATAATCAGTGATGTTGAGCTATTCTTCACGGGTTTGTTGGCCTCATGAACGTCTCAGTTTTTTTCAGAAGTGTCTGTTCAAGTCCTTTGCCCCCTTTTTAATGGGATTGTATTATTTTTAATGGTAAATTTGGTAAAATTCCTTGTAAATTCTGGATAATAGACCTTTGTCAGATAGATAGATTGCAACAGTTTCTCCCCATTCTATAGATTGTCTGCTCTCTCTGGTAATAGTTTTGTTTGCTGTGCAGAAACTCTTTAGTTTAATTAGATCCAATTCATCAATTTTTGATTTTGTTGCAATTGCTTTCAACAATTTCATCATAAAGTCTTTGCACATGCCTATATCCTGAATGACACAGCCTAGATTTTCTTCTAGGGATTTTATGGTTTTGGGTTTTACATTTAAGTCTTTAATCCAGCTTGAGTTAATTTTTGTGTAAGTTGTAAGAAAGGAATCCTGTTTCAATTTTCTGCCTATGGCTAGCCAGTTCTCCCAGCACCATTTATTAAATAGGGAATCCTTTCCCCATTGCTTGTTTTTTGGGGGTTTGTCGAAGATGGGATGATTGTAGATGTGCTGTTTTACTTCTGAGTTCTCTATTCTCTTCCATTGGTCTATGTGCCTGTTTCTGTACAAGTACCATGCTGTTTTGTTTATTGTGGCCTTGTAGTATAGTTTGAAGTAGGGTAATGTGATGCCTCCAGCTTTGTTGTTTTTGCTTAGGATTGTCTTGGCTAAGTGACCTCTTTTTTGGTTTTATATGAATTTTAAAATCGGGTTTTTTTTTTCTAATTCTATGAAGAATGTCAGTGGTAAGTCAATTGGAATACCACTGAATCCATAAATTACTTTGGGCACTATGGCCATGTTTATGATATTGATTCTTCCTATACATGAGCATGGAATGGTTTTCCATCTGCTTGTGTCCTCTCTGATTTCCTTGAGCAGTTGTTTGTAGTCCTCCTTGAAGAGGTCCTTCACTTCCCTTGTTAGCTGTATTTCTAGGTATTTTACTTTCTTTGTGGCAATTGTGAATGGGAACTCATCTATGATTTGGGTCTCTGCTCATCTATTGTTGGTGTATAGGAATGCTTGTGATTTCTGCACATAGATTTTGTATCCTGAGACTTTGCTAAACTTGCTCAACAGCTTAAGAAACTTTTGGGTTGAGACAATGGGGTCTTTTAGATATAGGATTATGCCATCTACAAACAAAGACAATTTGACTTCCTCTCTTCCTATTTGAATACCCTTTATTTCTTTCTCTTGCCTGATTGTCCTGGCCAGAACTTCTATCACTATGTTAAATAAGAGGGATGAGGGAGGGCATCCTCGTCTTGTACCAGTTTTCCAGGAGAATGCCTCCAGCTTTTGAAATTCAGTATGATATTGGCTGTGGATTTGTCATAAATAACTCTTATTATTTTGAGGTATGTTCCATCAATACATAGTTTATTGAGAGTTTTAAACATGAAGAGATGTTGAATTTTATCAAATTCAAGGCCTTTTCTGCATCTATGGAGATATTCATGTGGTTTTTCCCTTTAATTCTATTTTTGTGATGAATTGTGTTTATTGATTTTTGTATGTTGAACCGGCCTTGCATCCCGTGGATGAAGCTAACTTGATCATGGTGCATAAGATTTTTTATGTGCTGCTGGATTCGGTTTGCCAGTATTTTATTGAGGATATTTGCACCAATGTTCATCATGAATATTGGCCTGAAGTGTTGTGTTGTTATTGTTGTTGTATCTCTGCCAATTTTTTGTATCAGGATGATGTTGGCCTCATAAAATGAGTTAGGGAGGAGTCCCTTCTTTTCAATTGTTTGTAATAGTTTCAGAAGAAATGGTACAAGCTCCTCTTTGTATCTCTGGTAAAATTCAGCTGAAAATCCATCTGGACGTGTTTTTTTGTTTTTGTTTTTGTTTTCTTTTTGGTAGACTATTTATTGCTTCCTCAATTTCAGAACTTGCTATTGGTCTATTCAGGGATTCAACTTCTTTCTGGTTCAGATTTTGGAGGGTGTAGGTGTCCAGGAATTTATCCATTTCTTCTAAGTTTTCTAGTTTATTTGCATAGAGGTGTTTATAGTATTCTCTGATGGCTGTTTGTATTCCTTTGGGTACAGTGGTGGTATCCCCTTTATCATTTCTGATTGTGTTTATTTGAAACTTCTTTGTTTTCTTCTTTATTAATCTTATTAGTGGTCTATTTTGTTGACTTTTTCAAATAAACAGTTCCTGGATTTGTAGATTTTTTTGAAGGGTTTTTTCGTGTCTCTGTCTGCTTCAGTTCCACTCTAAGCTTAGTTATTTCCTGTCTTTTGCTAGCTCTGGAGTTTGTATGCTCTTGGTTCTCTAGTTCTTTTACTTGTGATGTTAGGGTGTAGATTTGAGATCTTTCTAGCTTTTCAATGTGGGCATTTAGTGCTATAAATTTCCCTCTTAATACTACTTTAGGTGTGTCCCAGAGATTCTGGTACATTGTCTCTTTTTTTCTCATTGTTTTCAAATAACTTCTTGATTTCTGCCTTAATTTCATTATTTACCCAGGAGTCATTCAGGAGTATGTTGTTCGATTTCCATGTAGTTGTGTGGTTTTGAGTGGGTTTTTTAATATTGAGTTCTCATTTGATTGTGCTGTGGTCTGAGAGATTGTTTGTTATGATTTCAGGATTTTTGTATTTGCTGAGGAGTGTTTTACTTCCAATTATGTGATCAATTTTAGAGTAAGTGTCATGTGGTGCCAAAAAGATGTATATTCTGTTGTTTTGGGGTGGAGAGTTCTGTAGATATCTATCAGGTTCGCTTTGTCTAGAGCTGAGTTCAAATCCTGAATATCTTTGTTAATTTTCTGCCTTCATGATGTGTCTAATACTGACAGTGGGGTATTAAAGTCTCCCACTATAATTGTGTAGGGGTCTAAGTCTCTGTGTAGGTCTCTAAGAACTTGTTTTATGAATCTGGGTGCTCTTGTATTAGGTGCACATATATTTAATGTAGTTGGTTTATTTTGTTGAATTGAACCCTTTAACATTATGTAATGCCCTTCTTTGTCTTTTTTGACCTTTGTTGGTTTAAAGTCTATTTTGTCAGAAACTAGTATTGCAACATCTGCTTTTGTCTGCTTTCCATTTGCTTGGTAAATTTTCCTCCATCCCTTTACTCTGAGTCTATGTGTGTCTTTGCACATGAGATGTGTCTCTTGAATGCAGCACACCAATGGGTCTTGTCTTTGTATCCAGCTTGCCATTTTGTGTCTTTTAATTGGGGCATTTAGCCCATTTACATTTAAGGTTAATCTTGTTATGTTTGAGTTTGAACCTCTCATCATTATGTTCACTGGTTAGTTTTGCAGACTTATTAATGTTGTTGCTTCATAGTGTCATTGGTCTGTGTATTTCAGTATGTTTTTGTAGTGGCTGGTAATGGTTTTTCCTGTCCATGTTTAGTGCTTCCTTGAGGAAGGCCTGGTGGTGACAAAATCCCTTAGCATTTGCTTGTCTGAAAAAGCTTTTATTTCTCCTTCGCTTATGAAGCTTAGTTTGGCCAAATAAACTCTGGGTTGGAATTTCTTTTCTTTATGCATTTTGAATATTAGTCCCCCGCCCCCCTAATCTCTTCTGGGATGCAGGGTTTGGGCTAAGAGGTTAGCTGTTAATCTGATGGGCTTCCCTTTGTAGGTGACCTGGCCTTTCTCTCTTTCTGCCCTTAACATTTTTTCCCCTCATTTTTACCTTAGAGAATCGATGATAATGTGTCTTGAGGTAGATCTGTTCATGAAGTATCTTATTAGGGTTTTTTGGATTTCCTGAATTTGAATATTGGCCTGTCTTGCTAGGTTGGGGAAGTTCTCCTGGATTATATCATTAAGTGTGTTTTCCAACTTTTCTCCAACCTCCCAATCTCTTTCAGGTACTCCAATTAGTTGTAGGTTCAGTCTTTTTACATAGTCCCATAATTATCGGAGGTTTTGTTTGTTCCTTTTCATTCTTTCTTCTCTAATCTTGTCTGCCTGCCTTATTTCAGCAAGATAGTCTTTATGCTTTGTTATTCTCTCTCCTGCTTGGTCTATTTGACTATTAATGCTTGTTTTTGCATCATTAAGTTTTTGTGTTGTGTTATTCAGCTACATCAGGTCGTTTATGTTTCTCTCTGGACTGGTTTTTCTAGTTAACAGCTCCTGTAATCTTTTATCACGGTTCTTAGCTTCTCTGCATTGGGTAAGAACTTAATCCTTTGGCTCAACCAAATTCATTATTACCCACTTTCTAAAGCCCACTTCTATCAGTTCATCCATCTCAGTGTCAGCCCCATTCTGTGCCCTTGCTGGTTAAGTGTTGCAATCATTTGGAAGAGAAGAGGCATTCTGGCTTTGGGAATTTGCAGCATTTTTGCACTGGTTTTTCCTCATCTTTATTGTTTTCCTCATCTTCATTGATTGTTCCTCATCTTCATTGATTTTTCCTCATCCACCTCTGATCTTTCAGGCTGATGACCTTTGGATGGGTTTTTGTGGGATCTTTTTTGTTGATGTTGTTGTTACTTTTTATTCATGTTTGGTTTTTTGTTCGTTTGTTTGTTTTCTAAAAGTCAGGCCCCTCTTCTGTAGGTCTGCTGCAATTTACTGGGGTTCACTCTAGACCCTGTTTGCCTTGTATCACCAGTGAAGGTTGCAGAACAGCAGAGATTGCTTCCTGCTCCTTCCTCCAGAAGTTTTTTTCCACAGGGGCACCAACCTGATGCCAGCCAGAGCTCTCCTGTCTGAGGTGTCTACTGACCCCTGTTGGGAGGTCTCACCCAGACAGGAGGCACTGGGTCAGGGACCCTCTTAAGGAGACAGTCTGTCCCTTAGCAGGGCTGGTGTATTGTTGAAATGGGAAAAGTTTCCTTATCCTCCTCACAGGGCATGCAATGGGTGTGTGGCTCGCTTCTTTGTTGCCCCAGTGCTCAAACCCCTAAGGGGAGCAGGCAGATGGGCAAGTTGTGGGACTCTGACCTGACAGCAGTGTCTAGGGGTGAATGTTTACAGCTCCTGAGGTCCCAGTGAGTGTGTGTTATTGTGTGCTCTTTTAGTTTAGCCGTCTGTAGGTAGCTTGTGTTAGTCAGCTCAATTAGACCCTCTGCCTTATCACAAGGACAGAGGGTTTTCTGTATCCTGGGGTTTCTTGTCTTAGTGTACCAGAAGAGTCAGATCACATGTGGGCTTGGAGAATGAGTGCAAGATTTTATTGAGTGGAAGTAGCTCTCAGCAGACTGGGGAGCCAGAAGGGGATAGAGTGGGAAGGTAGTTTTCCCCTGGAGATGGGCTACTTAGCAGCTGGGCTCCTTTCCAACCACCCCAGACAAACTCCGCATAGTTCTGCTGGTCGATGCCTGCTGGCCTGCCAGTGTCTGTCGGTGTGCTCTTCCACTGGCATGCTCCTCCTAACATTCTCTCGACATCCACCTGCTTGTGTTTTCTCCCAGTGATGTGTTCTTTTCAACATCTAGCTGCTTGTGTGCATGCCCACTAGGGTCTCAGGGTTTTTATAGGCACAGGATGGGGATGTGGTATGCCAGGGTGTTCTTGGAAAATGCAACATTTGGGTATAAAAACAGAAATGCTTGTCCTCACCTAGATCTGTGGGCACAGGCCTGGGGGTGAAACCCTAGCCAGGGACCAGACCCTTCCCTTCCCACGACTTCCCTGCCCACCTCCCATATCACTATGTTGGGGGAGTCCCCCTCATTGGGATCAGCTGATTTCTTCAGAGCCAGCAGGAAGGAAAAATTAAGTCTGCTGAACCCGGGACTATGGCCAAGCCTCCCCCCAGGTGCTCTATACTAGGGAGGTGAGAATTATGTTTATAAGCCCTTGACTGGAGCTGGTGGACTTCCTGCGGGATGCCCTGCCTGGTGAGGAGGGATCTAAAGGAGTCTGGGCACAGCTGCTTTGCTGTAATGTGGAGAATTCTGCCCAGCCCAAACCTCCAAGTCTCCTTAGCACTGTCAGGACACAAGCACCTACTAAAGCCACAGTAATGGCAGTCACCCTTCCCTCCTCTCAGAACTTGGTCATCCCAGGCAAACTCCAGACTACTGTGCTGGCAATGGGGATTTCAAGCCAGTGATTCTTAGCTTGCTGGGTTCCGTGTAAGTGGGACTTGCTGAGTGAGACTGCTTGGCTCCCCAGCTTCAGCCCCATTTCCACTGGAGTGAATGGTTATCCTGTCTCCCTAGAGTTCCAGGTGCCACTGGAGTATGTAAAAATTCCTGCAGCTTAGTGCCTGCCTGAATAGTGACCCAGTTTCATGCTTAAGACCCAGGGCCTGGTGGTACAGGCCTGATCTGAAGACTGCAAAACTCCATGGGAAAAGTGTAGTACTCCTGGTGGGTAGCACAGTCTCTCATCTCTTCCCTTGACTGGGGGAGGGAGGTCCCCCCACTCCATGCACTTCTCAGGTAAAGTGTCACCCCAACTTGCTTCTGCTCACTCTCCATGGGTCACGCCCACTACCTAGCCGGTTCCAATGAGATGAACTGGGTACCTCGGTTGGAAATGCAGAAATTACCCACCTTCTGCATTGGTCTCACTGGGAGCTACAGACCAGAGCTGTTACTATTCCAATTATTTTAACTTTTCACTTCCACCAATAAGCAAGAACATGCAAAGTTTGTCTTTCTGTGTCTGGCTTATTTCACTTAAAATAATAACATTCAATCCCATCCATGCTGCTGCTAATGACAGAATCTCATTCTTTTTTATGACTGAATAGTACTCCATTGTTTATATGTACCACATTTTCTTTATCCATTCATCTCTTCATGGACATTTAGGTTGCCTCCAAATCTTGACTATTGTAAACAATGCTGCAATAAACATAGGAGTTTAGATATCTCTTCCATTTACTGATTTCCTTTCTTTTGACTATATATCTAGAAGTGGAATTGCTGGCTTGTGTGTTAGCTCTCTTTTTAGTTTTTTGAGAAACCTCCAAACTGTTCTCTCCAGTGGTTATACTAATCTAATTTTCACCAACAGTGTATGAGTGTTCCCTTTTCTTCACATTCTCACCAGCATTTGTTATTGCCTGACTTTCGGATAAAAGTAATTTTAACGGGGGTAAGATGGCATCTAATTGTAGTTTTGATATGCATTTCTCTGATGATTAATAATGTTCAGCAGCTTTTCATATACTTGTATGCCCTTTGTATGTCTTCCTTTGAAAAGTTTCTATTCAGATCTTTTGCCCATTTTTGTAATTATTTCTCTAGTTGCAAACACCTAGCTTTAAAAAACATGTCTTGCATATCCACAGCTGTTTCTATACTGCTTTCCCCTCCAATCTCCAACTGGATAACTACATGTTACTTTACCACTCCATACTCACTTTGAATAGCAACCAAGTCATTTTGGGATGATGATACTTTGAAACAACCAAGTAACATCGCTGACAATCTTTCTACATTGATTTCCTTTTAGGAGAATATTGTTTGCTTGTTTAATGAATGTATGAACATGTTAAACTTTGTCTTTTATGGCTGACAGCTCAAGATAATTCCTCAGACAATTTTTTGATGAGCGCCTTCTTGAAACATTTGGTCTCTCCTTTTTATCAGCCACTGCTCAGTGATCTTTGGGAATACTCTCAATCCTTTTATTGATTTTGATCCTTTCCTTTTTCTTTCTATCTGTGAGCCCCTAATAACCCCAATGAAGACCAGAAAGCAAGGGAAGGGTAGTACTAGTGATACAAAATCCTGATGTTTTTAACAGAAATAAGCAATTTAAAAAACACTCTATCATAAAATTGACAGACAGGTGGCATGCACCTGTAGTTCCAGTCACTAAGCAGTTGTAGGTATGTGGGCTACTTGAACCCAAGAGTTTGAGACTGCAGTGAGCTATGATCACACCACTTCACTCCATCCTAGATGACAGAGTAAGACCTTCTTCCTAAAACATAAAAAATAAAGCTCTAAAGCCTTTGAAAGTGTCTACAGATCCCATTCAGAATCTCCATGAAATTCTATCAAATTCTGCAAATTACTGTGTTTAAATTTGTTATTACCTCAAGTACTGGTATTCAAAACAGGGAATTTTTCTTATTCAATTTTATTGCTTTTCTATTTTAATAATTAAAATTACAATAATATTTTATACTATTTATTGCAAATATATGTTATTTCAGTTACATAACAAGATTAAATATACATTGTGGGCTAATAGACATAATCACCACTTATAGTATTGCCTCTATGAAAAACTACACTTTGAGTTATTACACCAAAACTTGCAAGTGAAGTTTTGAAATATGATAACTTTGTAAATTAGTGACTAACTATATATTTAGCTGTAACCTCTCATCTGCACTTCAGTATCATATTTCCAACTGCCTTCAGGACACCTCTATTTCTATTTAAAGCTGTCAGTAAGTTCAAAATGTCTAAAATCAAATTCATTACATTCTCTAACCGTTCCTTTACTGCCCCTTCCCTTATATCTCAAGCTTCAAGTCTCAGTTGCTAAACAAAGTACTTTTGTTTGTTGTTTTCATCTTGTTTTTAAACTGTTTTGACTTACTCATGCCAATGCTGAGATTTCCTTTCTCTGAACTCATGACATTTGATTCTCCAGTCATGCCAGCCTTGGCGGACGATCAAGGCTTGGCAAAAGATGCACTAGCATTTTCTTGGAGAATTATGCAAGGAAACATGCAGTTACTTTATTATGTTCTGTACCAGGTCAGGTGCATAAAACAGTAATATTAATATCTGCCCTCAAAGAGTACGGTCTGGGGAAGGCAAAAGAGACAAGAGAAAAACAGGTAATTAACAAACAATGTAGTAACTGTTGTAAAAAAGTAAGTGAAAAGCGCTTTTTGCTTACTAAGATGGAGGTGGGAAAAATCTTCACAGAGAAGATGACAACTAGCATACCCTGTGAAGGGTTAATAAGCACTTGTTGGTTGAAGAAAAAAGAAAAATCATACCACATGATGGAAAATATCATCCATAAAAGTAAAGAGAAATTAAAGAGGATGGCACATTTGGAGAATGGCAATAATTATGGTGTGACTGACTTGCGGTGGAAAGCAGAGCAAGAAAGCTGACGAGTTGATGGGTGCAGCACACCAATATGGCACAAGTATACATATGTAATAAACCTGCACGTTGTGCACATGTACCCTAGAACTTAAAGTATAATAATAATAATAATAATAATAATAATAATAAAGAAATGGAGACTCAAAAAAAAAGAAACAGTTGAAGTGAGGAGTAGGCTGGGATCCCTCAATGTGAGTATTCTAAGAAATATTGAATAGACTTTATTCTAAGGTATAGTGGAACCACAAGGAAGATTTCTGAATTGAGGAGTGATATTATCGTGTGTGGGCTTGAAACATTATTTCATTGGTAAACTGGAGAGATTGAAGCAGACTGTTTGCTGATTCATCCAGTAAATATTTATTGCACCAGCAGTATGAGTCAGGTATTATGCTAGGAACTGGAAATATAATACTAAACAAAATCAGGCAAGTTCTCTGCCATTCTGGAGCTTACCAGTCTAATGGGAGAGGCAGGCAGGGTAACTGAATGGATACCTCTCAAAAGAAGACATAAAAACGGCTAATAGATAGATTTTAAAATGTTCTACATCACTGATCATTAGAAAGATGTAAATTAAAACCACAATGAGATATTGCCTCAAACCTACTAAAAATGGCTATAATTAAAAAGGCAAAAGATAACAAGTGTAGGTGAAGATGTTGAGAAAATGGTATATTTGTACACTGTTGGAGGGAATATAAATTAGTACAAATGAGACAAGATAGTTCCCTTGATCCCTCCAAGGGACTCTTGAAGGCATGGCTTGCTTACTCAGCCCACAGTGCTCAATCTCCTTGTGGGCAGGAGAGCACACAGGTGAATAGACAGGTGTTGGGTACATTATTCTTTACACTGCTTCTATGGGTAAAATATTTTATCACATTTTGACTATAATGTACCTCAGAAAGGACTTTTTTGAGTTTACACAGTTTAGTGACTTTCAGGATCTGAATTTCGTATCTTCCCAAAATTTGGGTCTTTTCTACAATTATATTATTATATCCATTTTCCTATTTCTTCTCCTTTGGAAACTTCCATAAGGTGAAAATTTGGTTGCTGAATAATGTTTCATAAGTCTTGGAGGCTTCTCCATTATTTTTAATTCTTATTTTTTTCTGACAAGGTTATTTTAAGAAGACCTAGTCTTCCAGTTTAGAAATTCTTTTTTTTCTGGTGGATCTAGTCTGTTGTTAAATCCCTCATTCATTGAATTATTCAGCTCCAAGATTTCTGTTCAGTTCTTTTTATAGTATCTATCCCTTTGTTGAATTTCTTATTCAGATAGTAAATTATTTTCCTAATTTTATTGAATTGTCTAACTGTATTGTCTTGCATCTTGCTGAGTTTTCTCATTTTTTTTTTCTTTTGAGACAGAGTCTCACTTTTTCACCCAGGCTGGAGTACAGGGGTGTGATCATGGCTCACTACAACCTCTACTTCCTGGGTTCAAGCAATTCTTGTGCCTCAACCAGCCAAGTAGCTGGGATTACAGGTGTGAGCCACTACACCCAGCTAAGTTTTATATTTTTAGTAGAGATGGGATTTCACCATGTTGGCCAGCCTGGTCTTGAACTCCTGGCCTCAAGTGATCTGCCCACCTCAGCCTCCCAAAGCACTGGAATTACAGGAATGAGTCACTGTGCCCAGTCTAAGATTATTATTCTGAATTCTTTTCAGGCTATTATAAATTCCTACTTCTCTGAGGTCAGTTACTAGAGAATTATTGTGTTTATTGGTAGTGTTATATTTCTCTGCTCTTTCATGTACTTTGTATTCTTTCATTAATATCTGTCCATCTGGTGGATTGGTCACCTCTTCTAATTTTGTAAGGTATTCATACAAAAAGACTTTCTCCTGCAGGTGTGTCTAGGGTGCTGTTGGATAGGGTACATTCGTTTTCGTCTAGGTGGGTGCAGGAGGGTAGTCTCCCTGCAGTTTATCCAGCTATAGTCAATATCAGCAATGTCTTCATGTGCTTTGATGGCTCAGGTGATAGAATTTTGTGTAGCTGATGTGCCTACTTGGGATATGCTTTCCTGGAAGTTGTGTGCCTGCCTGCTTCCTGTTCCAAGAAAGAGCAGTGCTGGTTAACCAGTGGATCTGCTTCGGTGCTGCTTCCCTGGGGGTGGTGTGCTAGGCTGGATCACATTCTGGGGAAGCCCAACGCTGTTTCACAGTCTTGAGACTTGCCTCAGTTGAAATGAATAGCTATATGGAGATATCTGGAAGGATTCTAAATACAGGGGCTTTTTTCCCCCCCAGATCCATCCCTAGCATGTAGATGTATTCTTTTTTACCAGCCTGAAAGCCCTCTGAGACACGAAAGTTTTTAAGAACTGTGTGACTGTACAATAATTTGTCAGAGACAGATAAATGGAATGTCTTATACACTATTGGTGGGAATGAAGACTTAAGAGGCAATTTGGAAATATCTAGTAAAGTTGTATATGCGCAAATTCTATAACCCAGAAATTACACTTCGAGATATATACCCCAGATAAAGTGTTAAACATGCGCATACATGACATGGGCAAGATTGTTCGCTGTAGCATTGTTTGTAATAGTGAAAAACTAAAAACTGTCTAAACGGTCATTAGCAGAAAAATGGATAAACTATGGTATAGTAAGTAATACAGAATACTATATTTCAATGGAGATGAATAAATAACTACATATATTAACAGAAATAAAAATTAAAAGTGGAGTAAATAAACAAATTGCAGAAATATATGTGTATATGGAGCCATTTGTAAAGAAATTTAACTTTATGAAAAATACTGCCGTTTTGTAAATATTTACACATGTAATAAAAATATAAAAACAGGCATGGAAATAATAAACCTCAAATGTAAGATATAATCATTACCTGTGAGATGTAGGAATAATGCAATCAGGGAGATAAATGAGATTTCAATTATATTTGTAATGTCTTATTTTTAAAAACTGGATGGTTCATTTTCTTATCTGAGGGATTTCATCACCACTAGCTTGCCTTTGTAAAGAATGCTGAAGGGAGTCTTACATCTGAAAGCAAAAGGATGATAACTACCATCATAAAAACATCAAAAATTATAAAATTTACTTGTAGAGAAGATGCACAAATGAGAAAGGAATCAAACCCAGTCACTGCAGAAAACCACCAAGCCTCAAAGATACACAATAAAAAGAAGAGGGTGGGAGAAAAGTAGAAAAGATAACTATTGGGTACTAGGCTTAATACCTGTGTGATGAAATAATCTGTACAACAAACCCTTATAACACGAATTTGCATATGTAGAAAACCTTCACATTTACCCCCGAGCCTAAAATAAAAGTTAAAAAATTAAAAAATTTAAAAAGTAAGAAATAAAGTCTATACAAAAAACCAGAAACAACAAAATGACAAGGGTAAGTTCTCACCTATCAATAGTAACTATGAATGTAAGTGGATTAAATTTCTCATTTAAAATATATAGACTGGATGAATGGATTTAAAATATTTCCCAAATATATAATGCCTACAAGAACCTCACTTCGCCTGTAAAGACACAAACAAACTAAAAAGTGAAAGGATAGAAAAAAAATATTTTATACAAATGAAAACCAAAAGCATGAAGCAATAGCTATATATACATAAAATAGATGCTAGGTCAAAACCTGTAGACAGAGACAAAGGTCACTGTATAATAATAAATATAATAATAAAGGGATCAATTCAGAAAGAGGCAATACAATATATGTAGACCCAATACTGTAGCATGTAGATATATAGAACATTATTAGAAATAAAGTGAGATCGATTCCAATACAACAATAATTGGGAATTTCAACACCCCATTTTCAGCATTAGATATCATATAGACAGAAAAATCAAAAAAAAAAGAAATATCAGATCTAAACTGCATTATAAATCAAAATGATCTAACCACCATTTACAGAAGAATTCATTCAATCGTTGCAGTATATACATTTTTCTTACCAGTACATGAAACATTCTGCAGAATAGACCACATTCTAGGTCCCCAAACAAGCTTCCACAAATTCTGAGAAAACAAAATTATGTCAAGTATCTTGTCTGACCACGATAGAATAAAACTAGAAATCAATAACAGGGAGAACTTTGGAAACTGTACAAATATGTAGAAACGAAAAAACATACTCCCGAATGACCACTGGGTCAAGGAAGAACTTGAGAAAGAGATTTTAAGTTGCTTAAATTAAGTGAAACTAGAAACACTGCACGTAAAAAATTGTGGGATACAGTAAAAACAGTATTAAGAGAGAAATTCATAGCAATAAACGCTTACATCATAAAAGTAGAAAGATTCAAATAATCTAACAGTGTACCTCAAGGAAGTAAAAAAGCAAGAAAAAAACAAAACCCAAAAATTAGTAAAAGGAAAGGAATAATAAAAATGAAGCAGACATAAATTAAATAGAAACTAAAATATACAAAAGATTAATAAAACAAAATGTTGGTCTTTTGAAAAACCTGAAAAAAATTACATAGACTAACTAAAATAAAAAGAGGGAAGACCCAAATAAATAAAACCAGCAATGAAAACGGAGACATTACAACTTATAGCACACAAATAAAAATGATCAGGGGAGGCTATTATGAACAGTTATGTGCCAACAAATTGAAAACCTAGAGAAAATTATCAAATTCCTGCGCACACACAACCTATCAAGAGTGAATGAGGGAGAAATAGAACATCTGGGGGGTGGCGCCCAAGATGGCTGAATAGGAACAGCTCCAGCCTCCAGCCTCCAGCTCCCAGCATGAGCAACTCAGAAGACGGGTGACTTCTGCATTTTCAACTGAGGTACCGGGTTCATCTCACTGGGGTGTGTGGGACAGTTGATGCTGGTCTGCAGGTGCAGCCTGACCAGTGAGAGCTGAAGCAGGGCGAGGCATCACCTCACCTGGGAAGTGCAAGGGGGAAGGGAATTCCTTTTCCTAGCCAAGGGAAATTGAGACACACAACACCTGGAAAATCGGGTAAATCCCACCCTAACACTGCGCTTTACCAAGGGTCTTAACAAATGGCACACCAGGAGATTATGTCCCACACCTGGCCCAGAGAGTCCCATGCCCACTGAGCCTCCCTCATTGCTAGCACAGCAGTCGGAGATCTAACTGCAAGGCGGCAGTGAGGCTGGGGGAGGGGTGCCCACCATTGTGCAGGCTTAAGTAGATAAACAAAGCCGCCAGGAAACTTGAATTGGGTGGAGCCCACCACAGCTCAAGGAGGCCTGCCTGCCTCTGTAGACTCCACCTCTGGGGACACGGCATAGCTAAACAAAAAGCAGCAGAAACCTCTACAGTTGTAAAAGTCCCTGTCTCACAGCTTTGAAGAGAGCAGTGGTTCTCCCTTCATGGAGGTTGAGATCTGAGAACGGACAGACTGCCTGCTCAAGTGGGTCCCTGACCCCTGAGTAGCATAACTGAGAGACATCCCCCACTAGGTGCAGACCGACACATCACACCTCATATGGCTGGGTACACCCTGAGATGAAGATTCCAGAGCAAAAATCAGACAGCAACACTTGCTGTTCAGCAATATTCTATCTTCTGCAGCTTTCACTGCTGATACTCAGGCAAACAGGGTCTGGAGTGGACATCAAGCAAACTCCAACAGACCTGCAGCTGAGGGTCCTGACTGTGAGAAGGAAAATTGACAAACAGAAAGGACACCCACAACAAAATCCCATCAGTACATCACCCATCATCAAAGACCAAAGGCAGATAAAACCACAAAGATGGGGAAAAAGCAGAGCAGAAAAGCTGGAAATTCAAAAATCAGAGCACATCTCCCCCTCCAAAGGAATGCAGCTCATCACCAGCAATGGAAAAAAGCTGGACAGAGAATGACTTTGATGAGTTGAAAGAAGAAGGCTTCAGTCAATCAAACTTCTCAGAGCTAAAGGAGGAACTACATAACCAGTGCAAAGAAACTAAAAAACCTGAAAAAGAATGGATGAATGGATAACTAGAATAATCAATGCAGAGAAGACCTTAAAAGAACTGATAGAGATGAAAACCACGACACGAGAACTACATGACAAATGCACAAGCTACAGTGACTGACTCGATCAACTGGAAGAAAGATTATCAGTGATTGAAGATCAAATGAATGAAATAAAGTGAGAAGAGAAATGTAGAGAAAAAAGAGTGAAAATAAATGAACAAAGCCTCCAAGAAATATGGGATTATGTGAGAAGACCAAATCTACATCTGACTGGTGTACCTGAAAGTGATGGGGAAAACGGAACCAAGTTAGAAAACACTCTGTAGGATATTATCCAGGAGAACTTCCCCAACCAAGTTAGGCAGGCCAACATTCAAATTCAGGAAATACAGAGAATGCCACAAAGATACTCTTCGAGAAGAGCAACTTCAAAACACATAATTGTCAGATTCACCAAAGTTGAAATGAAGGAAAAAATCTTAAGGGCAGCCAGAGAGAAAGGTCGGGTTACCTACAAAGGGAAGCCCATCAGACTAACAGCAGATCTCTCAGCAGAAACTCTACAAGCCAGAAGAGAGTGGGGGCCAATATTCAACATTCTTCAAGAAAAGAATTTTCAACCCAGAATTTCATATCCAGCCAAACTAAGTTTCATAAGTGAAGGAGAAATAAAATCCTTTACAGACAAGCAAATGCTTAGAGATTTTGTCACCACCAGGCCTGCTCTACAAGAGATCCTGAAGGAAGCACTAAACATGGAAAGGAACAACTGGTACCTGCCATTGCAAAAACATGCCAAAATGTAAAGACCATCGAGGCTAGGAAGAAACTACATCAACTAACGAGCAAAATAACCAGCTAATATCATAACGACAGGATCAAGTTCACACATAACAATATTAACCTTAAACACAAATGGACTAAATGGTCCAATTAAAAGACACAGACTGGCAAATAGGATAAAGAGTCAAGACCCATCTGTTTGCTGTATTAAGGAGACCCATCTCAAGTACAGAGACATACATAGGCTCAAAATAAAGGGATGGAGGAAGATCTCCCAAAGCAAATGGAAAACAAACAAAAAAAGTAGGGGCTGCAATCCTAGTCTCTGATAAAACAGACTTTAAACCAACAAAGAGCAGAAGAGACAAAGAAAGCCATTACATAATGGTAAAATGATCAATTCAGCAATAAGAGCTAACTACCATAAATATATATGCACCCAATACAGGAGCACCCAAATTCATAAGGCAAGTCCTTAGAGACTTACAAAGAGACTTAGACTCCCATACTATAATAACAGCAGACTTTAACACCCCACTGTCAACATTTCACACATCAATGAGACAGAAAGCTAACAAGGATATCCAGGAATTGAACTCAGCTCTGCACCAAGCGGACCTAATAGACATCTACAGAACTCTCCACCCCAAATCAACAGAATATACATTCTTCCCAGCACCACATCACACTTATTCCAAAATCGACCACATAGTTGGAAGGAAAGCACTCCTCAGCAAATGTAAAAGAGCACAAATTATAACAAACCGTCTCTCAGACCAGAGTACAATCAAACTAGAGCTCAGGACTAAGAAATTCAATCAAAACCGCTCAACTACACGGAAACTGAACAACTTGCTCCTAAATGACTACTGGGTACATAAAGAAATGAAGGCAGAAATAAAGATGTTCTTTGAAACCAATGAGAACAAAGATACAACATACCAGAATCTCTGGGACACATTTAAAGCAGTGTGTAGAGGGAAATTTATAGCACTAAATGCCCACAAGAGAAAGCTGGAAAGATCTAAAATTGACACCCTAACATCACAATTAAAAGAACTAGAGAAGCAAGAGCAAATACATTCAAAAGCTAGCAGAAGGCAAGAAATAACTTGATCAGAGCAGAACAGAAGGAGATAGAGACACAAAAAACCCTCCAAAAAAAATCAATGAATCCAGGAGTTGGTTTTTTGAAAAGATCAACAAAATTGATAGACCGCTAGTAAGATTAATATAGAAGAAAAGAGAGAAGAATCAAAAGATGCAATAAAAAATGATAAAGAACATATCACCACCGACCCCACACAAATACAAACTACCATCAGAGAATATTATAAACACCTCTACGCAAATAAACTAGAAAACCTAGAAGAAATGGATAATTTCCTGGACACTTACACTCTCCCAAGATTAAACCAGGAAGAAGCTGAGTCCGTGAGTAGACCAATACCAGGCTCTGAAATTGAGGCAATAATTAATAGCCTACCAACCAAAAAAAGTGCAGGACCAGACAGATTCACAGCCGAATTCTACCAGAGGTACAAGGAGGAGTTGGTGCCATTCCTTCTGAAACTCTTCCAATCAATAGAAAAACAGGGAATCCTCCTTAACTCATTTTATGAGGCCAACATCATCCTGATACCAAAGACTCACAGACACACAACAGAAAAAGAGAATTTTAGACCAATATCCCTGATGAACATTGATGCAAAAATCCTCAATAAAATACTGGCAAACTGAATCCAACAGCACATCAAAAAGCTTATCCACCATGATCAAGTGGGCTTCATCCCTGGAATGCAAGGCTGCTTCAACATATGCAAATCAATCAATGTAATCCAGCAAATAAAGAGAACTAAAGACAAAAACCACATGATTATCTCAATAGATGCAGAAAAGGCCTTTGAAAAAATTCAACAGCACTTCATGCTAAAAATTTTCAACAAATTCAGTATTGATGGAACGTATCTCAAAATAATAAGAGCTATTTATCACAAAACTACAGCCAATATTATACTGAATGGGCAAAGACTGGAAGCATTCTACTTGAAACCTGGCACAAGACAGGGATACCCTCTCTCACCACTCCTATTCAACATAGTGTTGGAAGTTCTGGCCAGGACAATCAGGCAGGAGAAAGAAATAAAGGGTATCCAATTAGGAAAAGAAGAAGCCAAATTGTCCCTGTTTGCAGATGACATGATTTTATATTTAGAAAACCCCATCATCTCAGCCCAAAATCTCCTTAAGCTGATCAGCAACTTCAGCAAAGTATCAGGATGCAAAATTAATGTGCAAAAATCGCACACATTCCTACACACCAATAACAGACAAACAGAGAACCAAATCATGAGTGAACTCCCATTCACAATTGATTCAAAGAGAATAAAATACCTAGGAATCCAACTTACAAGGGATGTGATAGACCTTTTCAAGTAGAATTACAAACCACTGCTGAGTGAAATATAAAAGGACACAAACAAATGGAAGAACAATCCATGCTCATAGATAGGAAGAATCAATATCGTGAAAATGGCCATACTGCTCAAGGCCGTTTATAGATTCAATGCCATTCCCATCAAGCTACCAATGAGTTTCTTCACAGAATTGGAAAAAAACTGCTTTAAAGTTCATATGGAACCAAAAAAGAGCCCGCATTGCCAAGACAATCCTAAGCAAAAAGAACAAAGCTGGAGGCATCACGCTACCCGACTTCAAACTATACTACAAGGCTACAGTAACCAAAACAGCATGGTACTGGTACCAAAACAGAGATATAGACCAATGGAACAGAACAGAGTCCTCAGAAATAATACCACACATCTACAGCCATCTGATCTTTGATAAACCTGACAAAAACAAGAAATGGGAAAAGAATTTCCTATTTAATAAATGGTGCTGGGAAAATTGGCTAGTCATAAGTAGAAAGCTGAAACTGGATCCTTTCCTTACTCCTTATACGAAAATTAATTCAAGATGGATTAGATACTTAAATGTTAGACCTGATACCATAAAAACCCTAAAAGAAAAGCTAGGTAATACCATTCAGGACATAGGCATGGGCAAGGACTTCATGTCTAAAACATGAAAAGCAATGGCAACAAAAGCCAAAATTGACAAATGGGATCTAATTAAACTAAAGAGCTTCTGCACAGCAAAAGAAACTACCACCAGAGTGAACAGGCAACCTACAGAATGGAAGAAAATTTTTGCAATCTACTCAATCTGACAAAGGGCTAATATCCAGAACCTACAAAGAACTCAAACAAATTTACAAGAAAAAAACTAAAACCCCATCAAAAAGTGGGCAAAGGATATGAACAGACATTTCTCAAAGGAAGACGTGCATACAGCCAACAGATACATGAAAATATGCTCGTCATCACTGGCCATCAGAGAAATGCAAATCTAAACCACAATGAGATACCATCTCACACCAGTTAGAATGGCAATCATTAAAAAGTCAGGAAACAACAGGTGCTGGAGAGGATGTGGAGAAATAGGAACACTTTTACACTGTTGGTGGGATTGTAAACTAGTTCAACCATTGTGGAAGACAGTATGGCGATTCCTCAAGGATCTAGAACTAGAAATACCATATGACCCAGCCATCCCATTACTGGGTATATACCCAAAGGATTATAAATCATGCTGCTATAAAGACACATGCACACGTATGTTTATTGCGGCACTATTCACAATAGCAAAGACTTGGAATCAACCCAAATGTCCATCAGTGACAGACTGGATTAAGCAAATGTGGCACATATACACCATGGAATACTATGCAGCCATAAAAAAGGATGAGTTTGTGTCCTTTGTAGGGACATGGATGCAGCTGGAAACCATCATTCTCAGCAAACTATCGTAAGAACAGAAAACCAAATACTGCATGTTCTCACTCATAGGTAGAAATTGAACAATGAGATCACTTGGACTCGGGAAGGGGGACATCACACACCGGGGCCTATTATGGGGAGGGGGAGGGGCGTGGGATGGCATTGGGAGTTATACCTGATGTAAATGAGGAGTTGATGGGTGCAGCACACCAACATGGCACACGTATACATATGTAACAAACCTGCACATTATGCACATGTACCCTAGAACTTAAAGTATAATAAAAAAATAAATAAAATACAATAAAAAGAAGAAGATCATGTCTTTTTCAGGAACATGGATGCACCTGGAGGCTATTATCCTCAGGAAATTAACACAGGAACACAATAACAAATAGTGCATGTTCTCACTTTTAAGTGGGAGCTAAATGATAAGAACTTATGAACACAATGAAGGAAACAACAGACACTGGGGTCTGCTATAGCAGGGAGAGTGGAAGGAGGAAGAGGATCAGAAAAGATTGGGTACTGAACTTAATACAGCGGTGATGAAATAATACATGCAACAAACTCCCGCGACATGCGTTTACCTATGTAACAAACCTTCACATGTACCCCCAAACCTAAAATAAAAGTTTAAAAATGGGAAAAAAAAGTTAATGAAAATAAAAAAAGGAAAAAAAAAAAGATATAGAACATTTGAACACACCAATAGTAAGCAATGCAATTGAATTAGTAATAAAATGTTTCCCCAAAAAGAATAGCGCAGGACCAGATAGCTTCACTGCTGAATTCTACCAAACATTTAAAGAAGAACTAAAACCAATTTTTCTCAAACAAATTCAAAAAAATGGAAGGGGATATAATTATTCCAATCTTGTTTTATGAGGCCAGCATTACTCTGATACCAAAATCAGACAAGGACAAAATAACAGAAGAAAACTACAACAAATACCCTTGATGATACATGCAAAATAATCAAAAGTACTCGCAAACCAAATTCATAGCACATCAAAAAGATTATACACCATGATAAAGTGGAATTCAACCCAGAGATGCAAGAATTGTTTAACATATGCAAATCAATAAAAATGACACATCACATCAACAAAAGACAAAAAAAGACATATGATCATCTCAACAGACATGGAAAAGCATTTGATAAAATTTAATATCTACTTATGATAAAGAAAAAAGCCTCAACAAATTACATATCAAATGATTATGCCTAAACACAATAAAGGCCATATATATAACCAACCCACAATCAACATCATACTGAATGGGGAAAAGTTGAAACTGCCTCTGAAAAAACTGAAATTAAACAAGGATACTCACTTTCACTGCTCTAATTCAGCATAATATTGGAAGACATAGCCACAGCAATTAGGCAAGAGTAAACAATAAAACACATGTAAATTGGACAGGAATAAATTAAATTGTTCTTGTTTGCAGATGACATTATGTTATATATAGAAAAATCTAAAGATTCTACCAATAAACTCTAGAATTGATTAACAAATTTAGTAAAGTTCCAGGATATAATATCAACACGCAAAATTCAGTAGCATTTCTATACACCAATAATGAACTAGTTGAAAAAGAAATCAAGAAAGCAATTCCATTTATAATACCAATAAAAAAATAACTAGGAATAAATGGAATAAATTTAACCAAGAATGTGAAAATCTCTATAATGAAAACTATAAGACACAGATGAAAAAAATTGAAGATACAGACAAAAAACCCTGAAAAAACATGCTATGTTTCTGGATTGGAGAAATACATATTGTTAAACTGATCGTACAATCCGAAGTAATCTACAGATTCAATGAAATTATATTCAAAATATCAATGACATTCTTCAGAGAAATATAATAAAGAATCCTAAAATGTGTATGAAACTGCAATAACCCTGAATAGCCAAAGCAATTCTGAGGAAAAAGAACAAAGCTGGAGGCATCACACTATCTGACTTCAAAATATAGTATAAATCTACATCAATAAAGACAACATGCTACTGGCATAAAAAAAGACACACAGCCTAATGGAAAGGAATAGGGAACCCCTAAATAAATCCACATATTTACAGCCAACTGATTTCTGACAAAGGTGTCAGGAATATACACTGAGAAAAGAACACACTCTTCAATAAATAGTGCTGGGAAAACTGGATAACCACATGCAGAAGAATAAAGCTAGATTACTATCTCTCACCATATACAAAAAATCAACTCAAAATGAATTAAAAATTTAAATGTAAGATCCCAAACTTTAAAACTACTAGAAAATACAGGGGAAATTATCCAGTACATTGATCTGGGAAATGATTTTATGGTTGAGACCTCAAAAGTACAAGCAACAAAAACAAAAATAGACAAATGGAATTATAGCAAACTCAAAAGCTTCTGCATAGCAAAAGGAATAATCAGCAGAGTGAATAGACTACCTGAAGAATGGGAGAAAATATTTTCAATCTATTCACCTGATAAGGGATTAATATACAGAATATACAAGGAACTCAAACAATTCAGCAATAAGAAATAATCTGAGTAAAATATAGGCATAGACTTTGAACAGACATTTCTCAAAAGAAGGCATGCAAATGACCAACAAATATATGAAAAGCTGCTCAACATCACTAATTATCAGAAAAATGCAAATCAAAACCACAGTGAGACATCATCTCACCTCTTTTTAAATGGCTTGTATCAAATCGACAAAAAATAACAAATGCTGATCATAATACAAAGGAAAGGAAATTCTTGTACACTGTGGGTGAGAATGTAAATTAATAAAACCATTATGGAAAACAACATGAAGATTCCTCAAAGAGTTAAAAATATAACTACCATGCAATCCAGAAATCCCAACTCTGGGTATATATCCAAAGGAAAGGAAATCAGTATGTCCAGAAGATAACTGCACTTTCATGTTTCTTGCAGCACTACTCAGACTACCCAAAATATGGAATCCAACTAAGTGTCCATCAACAGATAAATGGGAAAAAAATTGATATATATAAACAATGAAATTAATTGTTTAATAAATTTATTTTATTAATCATAATAAGGCCATAATAAAGAATGGAATTCTGTTATTTGCAGCAACATGGATAAGACGGGAGGAAATTATGTTAAGTGAAATAAGTCGGGTACAGAAAGCTAAATATCACATGTTCCCACTCATATATGGAAGCTGAAAAAAGTTGTTACAAAAAATGGAGAGTAGAATAGTTGTTACTAGAGGCTCAGAAGAGGAGGGAAGAAGGGGATAGAAAACGATTAGTTAATAGATACAAAATTACAGCTAGATAGAGGGAATAAGCTCCAGTGTCCTACAGCACTGTAGGGTAACTATAGCAAACAACAATTTATTGTATTTTTAAAAATTTCAAGAAGGGAGAATTTTGAATGTTACTAACAGAAAAAATGATAAGATTTGAGGTAATAGATATGCTAATTGTTCTCCTTTATTTATTACACATTGCACACATGTATCAAAATCACACTGTACCCCCAAAATATAATTATAATAATAAAATAATAAATACAAATTTCATGTGTCAAAGAAAAAAATATATTTATATAGTCAAAAGTTTCTTTTTTAAAATAATTATATATTTATTTATTTATTTATTTTTTATTATTATTATACTTTAAGTTCTAGGGTACATGTGCATAAAGTTTCAAATTTAATTTTCAAATTAAAAATAGAAAATCAAGACATACAACGGTATACTCAAATTCTAGCATACAAATATTGTACTAATCCTATTTCTTTCATTTGATTCTGTACATTTTATTTTCAATTCCAAAAATTGCTCTTCCTTCACTCTATTCTTATAAGATCATGGGGAACCAGGATTATCAACAGGGTTGGGAGACTGTCCTGATTGGATTTTATTTATAACATCAGCAGAGCCACAATCCTCAAACTGCAATCTGAGGCAATTTCCTCTATTATTCTTAGTTCTCCTCTCCTTCCTTCCAATATTACCAACTTCTTCCCATCCTGACTACTGTCACCTATAAATATCTAGACCACTGTCTCACATGTGCTGTCATATTTGGAATCTGGTTCAAAATCTGCCACTTTTTTCCTGGGAGATGCTCTGTGTGTGTGTGTGTGTGTGTGTGTGTGTGTGTGTGTGTATCTTTTTGTCCTTCAATCACTACCTATTCTCTTAGGCTATCCAGATCCCAATTTTGCTTTATTTTCTTCCCTACCCAGCCCAGACTTCAGGGGCAAAAGCTTCAATTGCCCTCTCACAGGCACTGTCCATTCCTTCAGTCTCTTAACCTTGTAGTGTAAATTCCCAACCTTGAAAACAAAAAACTAACAAACAAATAAAACCCACTTGTTCATTTTGTATACTCTGCTTCAGCTCCCAGGCTATACTCATATTCCGTTACATTAGCTCCAGTCTCAGCTAGGTCATCAGTGATGTTCAAAATCTTTCACTGGGCACCTTTCCTTTTCTCTACAGCAACTTTTCGGAAGTGTCATCATCCATACCCCTCTACCTTTTTCACTCTAAGGAAATTACTTAATTTTCTACTTAACAGAAAAAGATAGGCTTCAATTCCCATAACATTGTTCTCTAGCATCTTCAAAATCACGTATATCTCCAATGATTTTTATCTCTTTTTATAAATTTAGTTTTAATTTTTATCAAAATTATATGGGAACACAAAGAGACAAATAATTTTACAAGGCTCATTAAGAAAACAACAGTTCCTTACTTGTCCCCACATGAACCACTTCCCACTCCCTGGAAACAGTCATTTTCAACTTAGATTATTCTTTTGTAAATATATCTCCATCTCTCTAAGTAAGAAAGAAGTGATCACTCATTTATTTTTTATATGTAGGGATTATCTATTGAATTCCCTCCAACAAAGATGAGGATTTTTCTCTTTCACCATCACCATTCTCCACCCTCAGTCACACACAGGTAGCTTCCTAATACCACATGACTAAATTGTAATTTTGGTAATATAGATACGCAATGTTGACATTATTACGTTCAGGTAAAGCTATTCACTAACTGAACCACAGAGTAAACTATGATTACTTTTCTTTTACTGTATAACTCTAATTTTCTTGAAGTTAATAATTATCTCATTTATTAGTTTTCTATGTGCTTATTACTAGTTCAACCCAAGTTATTCACCATTCATCTCAATCCTTCAACAAATTCAGACATATCAAGTATTTAACAAATGTATTTTGTTGAGGAAAACTCTCCAAAGAGTTCCAATTTGAATTAGTTGTCTTTTATTCAAATATTTTATTGTAAATATTTTCTCCCATTTGTGGGTTATCATTTTAATTTTAAGGTATCCTTGAAGCACAAAAGCTTTAATTTTTTAAAGTCCAGTTTACCTAATTTTTCTTTCTTTCTTTGTGTTTTGGGGATCATATCTCATAAAGTTTTACAACTATGTAAAGTTTTATATTTTCAGCTCTCACATTTAGCTCTCTGATCAATCCTGGGTTAATTTTCATACTTTGTGTGAGGTACAGATCTGACTTCATTTCTTTGCATGGACTATCAAGCTTTCCCAGCATAATTTGTAGAAAAGATGATTATCCCTTTTTTCCTCAGTTGAATTTCTTGGTTTCCTTATTAAAAATCAATTGATGTTTTAGACATGAAGTTCTTGCCCATGCCTATGTCCTGAATGGTATTACCTAGCTTTTCTTCTAAAGTTTTTATGGTATTAAATCTAGCATTTAAGTCTCTAATCCATCTTGAATCAATTTTCGTATAAGGAGTAAGGAAAGGATCCAGTTTCAGCTTTCTACTTATGGCTAACCAATTTTCCCAGCACCATTTATTAAATAGGGAATCCTTTCCCCATTTCTTGTTTTTCTGAGGTTTATCAAAGATCAGATGGCTGTAGATGTGTGGTATTATTTCTGAGGACTCTGTTCTGTTCCATTGGTCTATATCTCTGTTTCGGTACCAGTACCATGCTGTTTTGGTTACTGTAGCCTTGTAGTAGAGTTTCAAGTCAGGTAGCGTGATGCTTCCAGCTTTATTCTTTTTGCTTAGGATTGTCTTGGCAATGCGGGCTCTTTTTTGGTTCCATATGAACTTTAAAGCAGTCTTTTCCAATTCTGTGAAGAAACTCATTGGTAGCTTGATGGGGATGACATTGAATCTATAAATGACCTTGAGCAGTATGGCCATTTTCACGATATTGATTCTTCTTATCCATGAGCATGGTATGTTCTTCCATTTGTTTGTGTCCTCTTTGATTTCACTGAGCAGTGGTTTGTAGTTCTCCTTGAAGAGGTCCTTTACATCTCTTGTAAGTTGGATTCCTAGGTATTTTGTTGTCTTTGAAGCAATTGTGAATGGAAGTTCATTCATGATTTGGCTCTCTGTTTGTCTGTTACTGGTGTACAAGAATGCTTGTGATTTTTGCACATTAATTTTGTATCCTGATACTTTGCTGAAGTTGCTGATCAGCTTAAGGAGATTTTGGGCTGAGATGATGGGGTTTTCTAAATATACAATCATGTCATCTGCAAAGAGGGACAATTTGACTTCTTCTTTTCCTAACTGAATACCGTTGATTTCTTTCTCTTGCCTGATTGCCCTAGCCAGAACTTCCAAGGACATAGGCATGGGCAAGGACTTCATGTCTAAAACACCAAAAGCAACGGCAACAAAAGCCAAAATTGAGAAATGGGATCTCATTAAACTAAAGAGCTTCTGCACAGCAAAAGAAACTACCACCAGAGGGAACAGGCATCCTACAGAATGGGAGAAAATTTTTGCAATCTACTCAATCTGACAAAGGGCTAATATCCATAACCTACAAAGAACTCAAACAAATTTATGAGAAAAAAGCAAACAACTCCATCAAAAAGTGGGCAAAGGATATGAACAGACATTTCTCAAAAGAAGACATTCATACAGCCAACAGACACATGAAAAAATGCTCATCATCACTGGCCATCAGAGAAATGCAAATCGAAACTATTAACAATGAGATACTCATCTCACACCAGTTAGAATGGCAATCATTAAAAAGTCAGGAAACAACAGGTGCTGAGAGGATGTGAGAAATAGGAACACTTCTACACTGTTGGCGGGATTGTAAACTGTAGTTCAACCACTATGGAAAACAGTGATGGTGATTCCTCAAGGATCTTAGAACTAGAAATGTTCATATGACCCAGCCATCCCATTACCGTATATACCCAAAGGATTAAAAAATCATGCCATATCAAGACATACATGCATAAGTTTATTGTGGCACTATTCACAATAGCAAAGACCTGAATCAACCCAAATGTCCATCAGCGACAGACTGGATTATGAAAAATGCGGCATATACACCATGGAATACCATGCAGCCATAAAAAGGATGAGTTTGTGTCCTTGTAGGGACATGGATGCAGCTGGAAACCATCATAGCAAACTTCGCAAGAACAGAAAACCAAACACCGTGATGTTCTCACTCATAGTGGGAACTGAACAATGAGATCCCTTGGACTCGGGAAGGGGAACATCACACACTGGGGCTTATTATGGGGAAGGGGAGGTGGAAGGGGAGGGGATTGCATCGGGAGCTACTTGATGTAAATGATGAGTTGATGGGTGCTGACGAGTTGATGGGTGCAGCACACCAACATGGCACACGTATACATATGTAACAAACCTGCACGTTATGCACATGTACCCTAGAACTTAAAGTATAATAATAAAAAAAGAAAATCTATTGACCCTAAATGTAAGGATTTATATGTGGACTCTCAACCCTTTTTGCTTATAAAGTGAGACTTTTTAAATATCTTTATATTAAAGTGTCAAATACACATAAGGCAAAATCAAAATATCATAAAACATGAGGATACTATACTGCCAAGTAACTTCAGTTTTAATCTGTCTAGTGAGGCTAGACTGTGAACTGCTCCAGGAAAGGCTTATGTGCCTATTTTTTATTCATTTTTGTTCCCCCATGCTAGCACAGTGCCTGGCATCCAGCTCATAAAGAGCAGTTAAATGAACACAATCTAATTCAAACAATACAGTTCTGGGGTTTTATTTCTTTTGCAGTGGCTATCTTTAAGGCTATACTTGTAAATAGTTTTGTTTATCCTGGATTTATCACCTCTTTGTTTTCCTCCTTTAGAAAGGGGAAGAGAGGGAAGGGACCTTAGTAAATGATAAGCAAAAAGAGCAGAAGTGAGGAAAACAAAGGTGATGAATAGGACAAGAGTTCCATATTAAAGAAGGGGTATCTTTATATTCAGGGTATGGAAACGGCTTATTTATCAGTTAAAGCATTTCTTTGACAGTGACAGAAACTGATTTTGGGTAACTTGACAAAAAAGGGTTTCAACTTAAGGCTCATGGGTGCTCCCTGGATCAAAATAAGGCTGGGAGGCTAGCCTTGGTTACAGGTACCAAGGGGGCTACCATGGAGCAGGAAGCAGAGCAGCCTAGTCAGGATGCTCCTCACAGTTTTTGTTATTGTTGTTGCTGTTTTACAAGGAGGTTGGGTGCTAAAAGGAAAGGGACGTGGGTCCTGGTATGCCAAAGGGGATGTGTGTGTACCATTTGTACCACTGAATGATTAGGCTAGAGAGGATTATGAAGGTCATCTAGTCCCTCCTTCTTGTATCACAGAAGTGGACTCTAAATTTTATTTCTTAGATCTGTGTGTCTATCCCTATGCCATTGCCATGAATTTTTAAGTACTGTAGCTTTGCAGCAAGATTAGAAATGAAGAATATGAGTCCTCTAACTTTGTTCTTTCCCAAGATTGCTTCAAGTGTTCAGGATCCCTTGTATTTCCATATGAATTTTAGAACTGTCTTGTCAATCTATTTTAAAAATGCAGTTGGGATTTTTATAGGGATTGCATCGAATCAGTAGATCAAAATTTGGAGAATATTGCCATCTTAACAATATTAAATTTTTCCATTCATGAATACAGGATGTCTTTCCATTTATGCAGAATTTTTCATTTCTGATTTTGGTAATATAAGTATTCTTTAATTTCTCTAATAATGTTTTATAATTTTTTGTCTATACCTTGCACTTCTTTTGTTAAATTTATTCCTCAGAATGTTATTATTTTTGATATTATTGATATTATTGTAAATGAAATTGTTTTCTTTCCATTAGTTTCATATATATGTGAAACTAATAGTATATGACTATTTATGAGCTATATATAATAGACATATTAAACTAATAATAATATATTACTATATATGAAACTAATAATAATATGACTTTCCATTAGTTTCCATTATTTGTATATAAATAGATATATGAAACTTTACTTTATATACATATATGAAACTCTCCATTAGTTTCATATATATATACATTTTTATATAGTTTCATTTCAAACATGAACTATAAAACTATAAAAACTATAGTTTATCAAGTATAAACTACTATATATAGTTTTATTTTTGTATTGTTCATTGCTAGTGCATGAGTATAACTAAATTTTGAATATTGGTCTTTTATACTACTTGCTCAGCTAGTTTATTAGCTCTAATAATTTTGTGTATGGATTCCTTAGGATTTCCAAAATACAAATCATGTCATTTGTGAAAGAATGTACTTTTACTTATTGCTTTCAAGTCTAGAGGCTTTGTATTTGCCAAATTTCCTTGGCTGTAGCCTCTAGTACAGTTTTGAATAGAAGTGGTGAGAGAAGACATCCTTTTCTTGTTCTTTATCTTAGGAGAACACTTTCAATCTTTCACTATTAAGTATGATAGTAGATGTGGGTTTTTCATAGGTGTGCCTCATCAAATTTAGGATGTTATCTTCTATAATTAGTTGTTAAGTGTTATTTTCATGAAATGTTGTTAGATTTTGTCAAATGACTTTTCTACATCTCATGAGATGGTCAGTTTATTATTCTATTAATAAAGTGTATTACATAGATTGATTTTTGTATGCTGAATTAACATTGCATTCCTGGGACAAATCCTACTTAATTATGGTGTATGAACCTTTTTATATACTGCTAAATTCAGTTGCTAATATATTGTTAATGATTTTTGCATTTGTATTTATAAGGGATATCGGTCTGTAGTTTCCTTTAGACGGTTTTGCCTGGCTTTGGTCTCTGGGTAATGTAGTGCTCTCATAGAAAGAGTTAAAAAGTGCTTCCTCTTTTTATATTTTTGGAAGAGTTTATGAAACATTTGGTAGAATTCACCAGGGAAACCATATGGTACTGGGCTTTTATTTTGGAAAAAAAAAATATTACCACTACTCAGTCTCTTTATTTTTAAGAGATATTCACATTTTCTATTTATTCTTGACTCAGTTTTGGCAGTTTCTGTACATCTAGGAGTTTGATAATTTTGTCTACATTACCTAATTTGTTGGAACAAATTGCTTATAGTATTTCTTTAAAAACATTTTTGTGCATATGGTTCATAGTAATGTCTCACTTTTTATTCCTGATATTGGTAATTTAAGTCTTCTCTCTTCTCTTTCAACATTTATCAGTTGTGTTGATCTTTCAAAGAACCAGCTTTTGGTTTCATTGATGTTCTCTAGTTTTGAAATTCTCTATTTCATGAATTTCTGCTCTAATCTTTATAATTTCCTTCTCTGCTTGATTTATTTTGCTTTTCTTTTCCTAGTGTCTTCAGGTGGAAGGTTATCGAATTCATATTTTTTTCATTTCTAATATAGGCATTTATAGCTATAAATTTACTTCTAAGCATTGCTTTACTTGCATCCTGTAAGTTTTGGCATGTTGTATTTTCATTATTATTCACTTTAAAGTATTTTCTAATTCTATTGATTTTTTTCTTTGAATCTTTGCTAGAAGAATGTTGTTGGATTTTCACTTTTTTGTGTGAATTTCCCAAACTTTCTTCTGTTATGTATTTTATTTGATTGTCTCTGAGTAGGAGAACATAAAGTGAACTACATTTCTATATACCAGCAACAAACGGTTGTGAAATATAATTTAAAAATACACTACTCTTAATAGCAACAGAAATAGAGAGTATCTAAATCTAATGAAATATGTGCAATATCTTTGTGTATAAATTATAAAACTTTACTAAGAGACATTAAAGAATACCTAAATAAATGGACAGATATAAAAAGTTCGTGGATTCGAATATTGAATATTACAAAGATATTGATTTTTTCCCCAATTCATCTACAGATCTATGAAATGCAAAATAGAGTCAAATCCCAGTAAAGATTTAAAAAACATTTTTCGTGGAACTTGATGAGCTGATTCTAAAGTTTGTATGGAACAACAAAGGTTAAATAGTAGCCGAAATACTCTTGAAGAACTGCCTGGTCAGGGGACTAGATCTAGTGTGTATCAGTACATTCTAAAACTATAATAATTCTACCAGTGTAGGCTTGGTGCTGGTATAGACAAATGAATGAGGGAATCAAATAGAAAGCCAGAAAAAAATGCTTGCCTATATGAAGATGATATGTGTTGGAGCAGACATTGCTGATCAACAGGAAAAAGAAGGGATACCTTGTAGATAGTGCTGGGATTATAAAATTATTGTTAAGTATAACTCATAAATAAATAAGTGTAGAAATAATATGCATGTTGATTAGCTTGACTTAGCCATTCCACAATGCATACATGTATCAAAACATAGTGTTGTACATCACAAATATAAAAAATGTTTTCAATTTTAAAATGATATGATAGTTCATATGCAAAAAGGGATATCTTTCTCCGTATATTGAAAATCAATTTCAGATGGATCAAGTCTGAAATAGAAAAAGTAAAACTTTGAAATATCTAAAAAATATACTAATAAAAATATTTTTTGACTGCAGGGTAGAGAAGCATTTCTTCCTTTTTAAAAATTTTATAAAATGCTGTATTTTATAAGTGACAACTTCCATATCCCCCCCCACATCACGCACACATATACATATCTTGTCTTTGTCTTTAATACATTTCCAAAAGGGGGCACTTATCAAGATGTCATCCATCTCCAAACATCTGACTCACGTAGAAGAGAAAAGAGTTGTTTATTTCATAGACCAAGCTATCAAAACATTCCTTTCACTATTTCTGCTCAACCTAAAAGATGCAACCTGGAATTATTTTAAGCTGTTTATGTTATTTGCAATATTATGAGAAAGTAAATTACTAACATTCACAAGGTTATAAGCTGCAAAATAACTACTTTGTTTTTTTAAAAGAAAATTAGAATCTCATTAATGATATATTAGTATCATTAACAGAAAAAAAAAATCATTTACAATAACTTAAAAACCAGCCATGTAGGAAAATAATGTGTTAACCACTACAGAGAAAATAGGTCCTCTTATTTGATTTTACTGGCACACCCAAGTGTATCTTGAACTTCGAGAGTCTCTATCCTGAATAGATGATGAAGCATTCAGGTAAAAATAAGCAGTTGTAAGTGTGAGTTTTCAAGGGTTACTGCCTCAAAGGAGGTACAGGAGTAGCCACAGTCCTACAGTTTATTTCAACATTAAGATCTTCCTAGAAAGATCAGCATAATTTTATTTTGAGGAGAGTTGACAATTCATCAGCCTCAGTATTCACATCTTATAAAAAACATTCTTCCACATTAAAAAAGACTTTGTCCCAAAGAAATATGTTTTTCATCACTTCTCCAACTTTTTGTACTTGACTTCCAGTTTTTTTAAAAAATATGCATTTATCTTTTAAGCTGTCTGCTCAAGAGCTGCTACCTGCTCTTCAATGATATTGATCTGATCCAGATAAGGCTGCAGTCCAGCATACAACTGAACTTAAACTTAAGTCCTTTAAGTATCTACTAATGTTTATAGCAGTATCTTTTATTTCAAGATACTTCAAGCTGAGTAGTTTATTCATTTTCCAGGAGCTTATAGTCTTCACTGGTGGTCATCAATTCTCCAGTAAGATAAATGTCCATTTTGGAGAACATATCCCAGAAGAGCTCAGTGATCTCAGCTTCAGCAGGCTCCTTTGTTTCCTCAGGTGTCTCCATGGTGGCAATGTCTCAAGTTAGTTTCTCACATCGGGTCACTAGGACACATCAGGCACCATCATCGTGGCAGGTTTTGTGCTGCTTGAGAAGCTTTTCTTTCCTTTTTCCATTTTTTAATTTATTTTCTTTCCATTTTATCATTTTTTATTTTCTTTTGATTTTTTCATTATTTTATTTTATTTTAAGTTCAGGGATACATGTGCAGGATGTGCAGGTTTGTTCCATAGGTAAAAATATACCACGATAGTTTACTGCACCTGTCAACTCATCATCAAGGTATCAAGCCCAACACACCTTAGCTATTTTTTCTAATGCTCTCCATCCCCATGCCTGCCCTCCACTGACAGTGTGTGTTCTCAATGTTCAGCTCATACTTATAGGTGAGAACATGTGGTGTTTGGTTTACTGTACCTGCATTAGTTTGCTGAAAATAATGGCTTCCAGCTCCATTCATGTCTCTGCAAAGGACATAATCTCATTTCATTTTATGGGTGCACGGTATTCCATGGTGTATATATAACACATTTTCTTTATCCAGTCTATCATTGATGAGCATTTAGGTTAATTTTATGTTTTTGCTATTGTGAAAAGTGCTGCAATAAACATACGTGTGCATGTATCTTTATAATAGAATGACTTATATTCCGTTGGGTATATACCCAGTAATAAAATTGCTGGGTCACATGAAATGGTATTTCTGTCTCTAGGCTTTGAGGAATCACCACACTGTCTTCCACAATGGTTGAACTAATTTACATTCTCACCAACAGTGAAAAAGTGTTTTTATTTATCCACAGCCTCACCAGTATCTATTGTTTCTTGACTTTTTACTAATCACCTTTCTGACTGGCATGAGATGTCATCTCATTGTGGTTTTGTATTTGCATTTCTCTAATGAGCAGTGATGTTGAACTTTTTTTCATATGTTTGTAGCCTACATAAATGTCTTCTTTTGAGAAGTGTCTGTTCATGTCCTTTGCCAACATTTTGATGGGGTTGTTTTATTTTTTATGGTACATTTGTTTAAGTTACTTGGAGATTCTGGATATCATACCTTTGTCAGATGGATAGATTGCCAAATTTTTCTTCCATTCTGTAGGTTGCCTGTTCACTCTGATGATAGTTTCTTTTGCTGTGCAGAAGCTCTTTAGTTTAATCAGATCCCATTTGCCAATTTTTTGTTTGTTGCAATTCCTTTTGATGTTTTTGTCATAAAATCTTTGCCCATACCTATATCTTAAATGATATTGCCTAGATTTTCTTCTAGGATTTTTAGAGTTTGGGGTTTCACAGTTAAGACTTTAATACATGTTGAGTTGATTTTTGTATACGGTGTAAAAAGGGACGGGCGATGGCCTCCGTTGCCCTCAGCCGCATTCTTATACACCAATAACAGACAAACACAGAGCCAAATCATGAAGGAACTTCCATTCACAATTGCTTCAAAGAGAATAAAATACCTAGGAATCCAACTTACAAGGGGATGTAAAGGACCTTCAAGGAGAACTACAAACCACTGTCGCTCAGTGAAATAAAAAAGGACAAACAAATGGAAGAATATTCATGGATAGGAAGAATCAATATCGTGGAAATGGCCATACTGCCTAAGGTAATTTATAGGATTCAATGCTAACTCCCCATCAAGCTTACCAATGAGTTTCTTCACAGAATTGCAAAAATCCTGCTTTAAAGTTCATATGAACCAAAAAGAGCCCGCATCTCCAACACAATCCTAATAAAAGAACAAAGCTGAAGCATCACGCTTACCTGACTTGAAACTCTACTACAAGGCTACAGTAACCAAAACAGCATGGTACTGGTACCAAAATAACAGAGATATAGACCAATGAACAGAACAGAGTCCTCAGAAATAATACCACACATCTGTTTCATCTGATCTTTTGACAAACCTGGAGAAAAACAAGAAATGGGGAAAGGATTCCCTATTTAATAAAATGGTGCTGGGAAAATTGGTTAGCCATAAGTAGAAAGCTGAAACTGGATCCTTTCCCTACTCCTTATACGAAAATTAATTCAAGATGGATTAGAGACTAAAATGTTAGACCTAATACCATAAAAACTTAGAGGAAAACCTAGGTAGCGCCCATCTGTGACATAGGCATGGGCAAAGACTTCATGTCTAAACACCAAAAGCAACGGCAACAAAAGCTAAAATTGACAAATGGATCTTAACAAACCAAAGAGCTTCTGCACAGCAAAAGTTCACCATCAGAGGAAAATAATCCTTAATGGGAGAAAATTTTAAGAAATCATCTGACAAAGGCTTACATCCAGAAACTCTACAAAGAACCTCCAAATAAATTTACAGAAACAAACAACAACCCCATCAAAAGTGGGCAAAGGATATGAACAGATTTCTCAAAGAAGACATTCATACAGCCAACAGACATATAAAAATGCTCATCATCACTGGCCATCAGAGAAATGTGCAAATCAAACCATACAATGAGATACCATCTCACACCGTGCTAGAACGGCAATCATTAAAAAGTCAGGAAACAACAGGTGCTGGAGAGGATGTGGAGAAATAGAACACTTACACTGTTGGTGGATTGTAAACTAGTTCAACCATTATGGAAACAGTATGGCGATTCCTCAAGGATCTGTGAACTAGATGTGTACCATATGACCCAGCCATCCCATTACTGGGGATATTTACCCAAAGGATTATAAATTATTGCTATAAAGACACATGCACATGTATGTTTATTGCAGCACTATTCACAATAGCAAAGACTCTTGAATCAACCCAAATCAGTGACAGATTGGATTAAGAAAATGTGGCACATATACACCATGGAATACTATGCAGCCATAAAAAAGGATGAGTTTGCGTCCCTTTAGACATGGATGCAGCGAAACCATCATTCTTAGCAAACTATCACAAGAACAGAAACCAAACACCCCATGTTCTCTACTCATAGGTGGGAACTGAACAATGAGATCACTTGGACTCAGGAAGGAACCTCACACACTGGGCCCATCAGAAGGGGAGGAGGGAGGGATTGCATTGGGAGTTATACCTGATGTAAATGACGAGTTGATGGGTGCAGCAGACCAACATGGCACAAGTATACATATGTAACAAACCTGCACGTTATGCACATGTACCCTACAGCTTAAAGTATAATAATAATAAATAAATTAAAAAAAAAAAAAAAGAAAGAGGTCCAGTTTTAATTTTCTGCATATGGCTAGCCAGTTCTCCTAACATCATTTATTAAATAGGGAATCCTTTTTCATTGGTTGTTTTTGTCAGATTTACCAAAAATTAGATGTTTATAGATGTGTAGTCTTATTTCCGAGTTCTCTATTCTGTTCTGTTGGTCAATGTGTCTGTTTTTGTACCAGTAGCATTACTGTAGCCTTGTAGTACAGTTTGAAGTTGGGTAGTATGATGCCTCAGCTGTGTTATTTTTGCTTAGGATGATTTTAGCTATATGGGCTCTCCTTTGGTTTCATATGAATTTTAATGTAGTTTTTTCTAATTTTGTGAAGAATGTCAATGGTATTTTAATGGGAATAGCATTGAATCTGTAAATTATTTTGGGCAGTATAGCCATTTTCACTTCACAATATTGATTCTTCCTATTTATGAACATGGAATGTTTTTCCATTTGTTTGTGTCCTCTCTCATTTCCTTGAGAAGTGATTTGTAGTTCTCTTTTAAGAGGTCCTTCACTTTCCTTGTTAACTGTATTCCTGAGTATGTTATTCTCTTTGTAGCAATTGTGAATGGAAATTAATTCACAATTTGGCTCTCTGCTTGTCTATTGTTGGTGATAGGAATGCTTCTGATTTTTGCACATTGATTTGAATCCTGAGATTTTGCTGAAGTTTCTTATCAGCTTAGGAATTTTTTAATCTGAGAAAATGGAATTTTCTAGATATGGGATCATGTCATCTGCAAAAAGAGACAATTTGACTTCCTCTCTTCCTATTTGAATATGCTTTATTTCTTTCTCTTGCCTGATTGCCCTCGCTAGAACTTCCAATACTATGTTGAATAGGCATGGTGAGAGAGGGCATCCTTGTCTTATTTCGTTTTTTAAGGAGAATGCTTCCAACTTTTGCCTGATCAGGATGATATTGGCTGTAGGTTTATCATAAATTGTTCTAATTATTTTGACATATGTTTCATCAATACCTAGCTTATTAAGAATTTTCAACATGAAAGTGTGTTGAACTGTACCGAGGGCCTTTTCTCCATCTATTGAGATAATCATGTGGTTTTTGTCTTTAGTTCTGTTTATGTTATTAATTATACTTATTGATTTGCATTTGTTGGAACCAACCATGCATCCAGGACACAAAGATGATTTCATTGTGGTATATAAGCTTTTTTGATGTGCTTCTGAATTTGGTTTGCCAGTATTTTATTGAGGATTTTTGCATCATGTTCATCAGGGATATTGGCCTAAAGTTTTCTTTTTTCTTGTATCTCTGTCAGGTTTTGGTATCAGCATGATGCTGGCCTCATAAAAAGAGTTAGGGAAGAGTCCCTCATTTTCAGTTGCTTGAAATAGTTTCAGAAGAAATAGTACAAGCTCCTCTTTGTACCTCTTGTAGAATTCAGCTGTAAATTTATCTGGTCCTGGACTTTTTTTGATTGGTAAGCTATTTATTACTGCCTCAATTTCAGAACCTGTTATTGGTCTATTCAGGGATTCAACTTCTTCCTGGTTCAGTCTTAGGAGGATGTATGTGTCCAGGAATTTATCCATTTCTTCTAGATTTTCTAGTAAATTTGCATAGTGTTGTGTGTAGTATTCTCTGATGGCTGCTTGTATTTCTTCAGGGTCATTAGTGATATCTTCTTTATCATTTTTCATTGTTTCTAATTTGTTCTTCTCTCTTTTATTCTTTATTAGTCTAAGTAGTGGTCTATTTTATTACTTTTTCAAGAAAAAAAAAAGACAGCTTCAGGATTCGGTGATTTTTTGAAGGGTTTTATGTGTCTCTGTCTCCTTCAGTTCTACTATGGTCTTGGTTATTTCTTGTCTTCCATACCCTTGGGGTTTGTTTGCTCTCAGTTCTCTAGCTCTTTTAGTTGTGATGTTAGAATGTATATTTGAGATATTTCTAACTTGTTGATGTGGGCATTTAGTGTTATAAATTTCCCTCTTAACACTGCTTTGGCTGTGTCCTGGAGATTCTGGTACTTTGTCTCTTTGTTCTCATTGGTTTTAAAAAACTTCTTGATTCTGCCTTAATTTCATTATTTACCCCGGAGTCATTCAGGAGCACGTTGCTCAATTTTCAGATAGTAGTTAATTTTGAGTGGGGTTTCTAATACTGAGTTCTAATTTGATTGCACTGTGGTCTGAGAGACTGTTATGATTTCAGTTTGGCTGCATTTGCTGAAGAGCATTTTACTTCCAATTATGTGACCAATTTTAGAGTAAGTGTCATTTGATGTCAAGATGAATGTATACTCTGTCGTTTTTGGGTGGAGAGTTCTGTAGATATTTATCATGTCCACTTCACCGAGAGCTGAGTTCTTGTCATGAATATTCTTGTTAATTTTCTGTCTCAATGAGCTGTCTAATGTTGAGAGTGCAGTGTTAAATCTCCCATTATTATTGTGTGGCAGTCTGAGCCTCTTTGTGGGTCTATAAGAACTTGTTTTAAGAACCTGGGTGCTTCCATATTGGGTGCATATATATTTAGGATAGTTAGCTTTTCTTGTTGAATTGACCCCTTTACCATTATGTAATGCCCTTCTTTGTCTTTTTTGATCTTTGTTGATTTACAGTCTGTTTTGTCATAAACTGGGATTGCAACCCCTGCTTTTTTCTGCTTTCTATTTGTGGTTGTATTTTTCTTTTTCCCTTTCTGTTGAGCTTATTTGTGTCTTTGCACATGAGATGGGTCTCTTGAATACAGCACACCAATAGGTCTCCACTCTTTATTCAGTTTGCCATTTTGTGTCTTTTAATTGGGGTATTTAGCCCACATACATTTAAGGTTAATATTGTTACGTGTGAATTTGATTATGTCACCATGATGCTAGCTGGTTATTTTGCAGCCTTGTTAATTTAATGCTTTGTAGTGTCATTGGTCTGTGTACTGCAGTGTTTTGTTTGTTTGTTTTGTTGTTGTTGTTGTTGTTGTTGTTTTTAGTGACTGGCAAAGATTTTTCCTTTTCATAGTTAGTGGTTCCTTCAGGAACTCCTGGAAAGCAGGCCTGGTGGTAACAAATTCCCTCTCAGCATTTGGTTGTCTGAAAAGAATTTTATTTCTCCTTTGCTTATGAAGCTTAGTTTGGCCAGATATGAAACTCTGGTTTGAAGATTCTTTTCTTTAAGAATGTTGAATATTGGTCCCCAATCTCTTCTGGCTTGTAGAATTTCCACTGAGAGGTCTGCTGTTATTCTGATGGGCTTCCATTTGTAGGTTACTGCCCTTTCTTTCTGACTGCCCTTAACAATTTCTTTCTTCATTTCGAACTTGGATAGTATGATGATTATGTGACTTGGAGTTGATCATCTCACAGAATATCTTACTGGAGTTCTACGGGTTTCCTGAATTTTAATGTTGGCTCATCTTGCTAGGCTGGGGAAGATGATATCCTGAAATATGTTTTGGATGATATCCTGAAGTAGGTTTGTTAACTTTGTTTCATTCTCACTGTTTCTTTCCAGCATCCCAATCAGTCATAGGTTCAGTCTTTTTACATAATCCCATATTTCTTGGAGGTTTTGTTTGTTCTTTTTAATTCTTTTTTCTCTAGTCTTGTCTGCCTGTCTTAATTTTGGCAATAATGGCTTCAAACTCTGAAATTCTTTCCTCCACTTGGTCTACTTGTCTATTGATACTTGTGGTTGCATCGTAAAGTTCTCTTGTTTTGTTTTTCAGCTTCATCTGGTCATTTATGTACCTCTCTCAACTGGTTATTCTAGTTAACAGCTCCTTTAGTATTTTATTATGGTTTTTAGCTTCTTTGCATTGGATTAGAACATGTTCCTTTAGCTCAGCGAAGTTTGTTATTACACACCTTCTGAAGCCTACTTCTGTCAGTTCATCCATCTCAGCCTCAGCTCAGTCCTGTGCCCTTCCTGGAATGGTGTTGTGATCATCTGAAGGAGAAGAGGCACTCTGGCAATTACAGTTTTCATCATTCTTTCATTGATTCTTTCTCATCTTCGTAACTTTATCTACCTTCAATCTTTGAGGCTGCTGACCTTTGGATGGGGTTTTATGGGGACTTTTCATTGATGCTGTTGTTGTTGCTTTCCGTTTGTTTTTCTTTTAATAGTCAGGCCTCTCTTCCATAGGGCTGCTGTGGGATGTGCTGGGGGATCACTTTACACCCTATTAACCTGGGTCCCTCCTGAAACTGGTGATGTCACCAGTGGAGGCTGCAGAACAGCAAAGATGGCTGCATGCTTCTTTCTCTGGGAGCTCTGTCTCAGAGGGGCACCAACCTGATGCCAGCAGGAATGTTCGTGTATTAGGTGTCTGTTGACCCCTCTTGGGGCATCTCACTGAGTCAGGAGGCATGGTATCAGGGACCCACTTAATGAAGCACTCTGGCTATCCATTGTTGGAGGGTTTGTGTTGCACTGGGGGGACTCCCACTTGTCTGGACTGCCCAGATTTCTCAGAGCCAACAGGAGAAAAGACTAAGTCTGCTGATTGATGGAGATTATGGCCACCCCTCCCTCTAGGGGTTCCCATTTCCAGGGAGATCAGAGTTTTGTCTGTAAACTCCTGGCTGGAGTTGCTAAAATTCCCGCAGGGAGACCCTGCCTGCTGAGGAGGGATGGGTCCAAGTTCACCCTAAGAAAGCAGTCTGGACACAATCTGCCACAGCCACTGCGCTGGACTGTGGGAATTCCTCCTGGTTCCAAACTGCCCAGTGTCCCCAGCACCAGCAGGGGAAAACTGCAGACTGGAGCTGAGCTGCAGTGATGGCTGCTGCCACTCCCCTTAGAAACTCATCTTAGGAAGTAGGCAGCTGCAGTGGTGGTGGCTGCCCCACCTTTCAGAAGCTCAGTTGTCTTAGGCAGCAGGCAGCCACAGTGATGGCAGCCACTCCTCACCTAAGGAGCTCAATCATCTTAGGCAGCAGGCAGCTTCAGTGATGGTGGCTGCTTCTGCCCCCATGAACTTGGTAGTCTTAGGCAGTCTCTGGTAGAGCAGCTGCTGAGAATCTGCACAGCTCTGTGCTTAAGGCCCAAGGCCCTGGTGGTATGGGCTTACAAGGGGATCTCCTGATCCATGGTGTATACAGATCCATGGAAAACATGTGACTTCCTGGGCAAGGTAGCACAATCACTCAGTGCCTCCCTTGGCCGGGAGTGAAAAAAGCATCTAAATGCCACATACGGTATGGTTTCATGTATTGTAAGTTAAAAAAAAAAAAAAAAAAGAAGATATATACACATAGTGGTCAAACTATAAAGAAAAAAAGGCATAATTAATACAAAACTTAAGATAATGTTTATCATCATTGGCAAGAAAGGGCAGTACATTCTGGGTGGGTTATACAGAGGACTTTTGCACTACTAGCCATATTCTATTTCTTGCCCTAGGGTGGGTCCTTCTTGCAGGGGTGGGTCCTTCCCTTGTCCTGTGCAGCTCCCAGGTGGGCCATCATTCCACCCTGCTTTTTATCACTCTCTGTGGGTGATACCCACCACCTAATCAGTCTCAATAAAAGAACCTAGATACCTCAGTTGCCGGTGCAGGATTCACTTGCCACTTTTGTTCTTGGTGGGAGACTTTGACCACAGCTGTTTTTAGTCAGCCATCTTTGCCTCTTCCTTGAGAAACTTTTCTTAAACAAGACACTAAATATCCAAACCATAATGAAAAACAGTAACAAATTCAACTACGTTAAAATAAGAATTTATTGTCATCTAAAAATTACCACAAAAAGATGAAAATAAATAAGTTACAACTGGGAGAATAATATTCAATGTATCCAGCCAGAGTATTAGTAACCAAAAACACAACACACTTCTAGAAGGCAATAAGAAAAAGATAAACGCTTAATAGAAAAATCAGCAAAAAGCATGAATATGCCCTTGACAGAAGAGAAAATAAAAATGATACATAAATATATACAAATATATACAATATCATTGGTTATGAGGAAATTGAAAAATGAGTTCCTGAGATAACCTTTTACCAAAATCAGATGCGAAAAAAATCAAAAGTTTTGTAAACCAAGTTTTGGTGAAGATGTAGTACAATGGGAACTCTCACATATTGCTGAAGAGAATTTAAATTGGTAACCACCTCCAAAATTTACTATTTGTATCACCCAGAATAGTCAAGCATTTGCATTCTCTTTCATCCAATAATTCCCCTTAAATTAATTCTTGCATATTTGCTCCCAGGAAACATATACAGGAATGTTTCAGCGGCACTCTTTGTAATATTAAATATAAGCAAACAACCCAAATATCCATCAACAGTAGAATGGATAAATACATTAATGTATAAAGATAGAAAAGTACACAGCCTGAAAAAATGAATAAACTACAGCTGTATTGAGTGACATGTATGAGTCTCCAGAAAATAATGTTGAGTGAAAAAATCATCTAAAAACCACATACAGTATGGTTTCATGTATTGTAAGTTAAAAAAAAAAAAGATATATACACACAGTGGTCAAACTATAAAAAAAAAAAAGGCATAATTAATACAAAACTTAAGAGAGTGTTTATCACCATTGGCAAGAAAGGACAGTGCATTCTGGGTGGGTTATATGGAGGACTTTTGCAATACTAGCCATATTCTATTTCTTGCTCTAGGTAGTAAGTATACAGATGTTGATTTTATTATTCTTTAAACTGTACATATATTATAGATAATTTTATGATGTATGTTTAATGCACAATAAAAATTGAAAAAGGTATACTACAGAATTAAGGTATTGAAATACTGTATCAGAAAACAACTGAACAAATGAATAATACATAGTAAAATTAAAAGGGATGAGCAATACTGTACTAAATGATGATAGACATAAAGCCAATAGTTCGGAGTCCATTAATAGTGTAAAATTAAAATTTAAAAGCATCATTTTTATTTAAAAATACTTTTCTCCTTATTTAAAAATGAATTGTAATAGTAATAAGAAAATGGCACAGCTAACACTTACATTAATATTTCCAGTGATCCTTCAGCCACTCTACTAGTAAAAGCAAGCAAATGAAAAAACCACTGATCCAATCAGATTTCATAAATTTGAACATGAATTTCAAAATTATCAAGACAGGTGTATGAACAGTAAAAATTAATATCTAAGCATCCATTAACAGTAAACTGTGTATTTGTTTGTTCTCACACTGCTATAAAAAAATACCTGAGATTGGTAAATTTATCAAGAAAATAGTTTTAATTGGACTCAGGGTTCCACAGGCTGTACAGGAAGCATGGCAGCATTTGCTTCTGGGGAGGCCTCAGGGAACTCGTATTCATGGTGGAGGACAAGTGGGAACAAGCATCTTACGTGGGAGGAGTAGAACCGAGAGTTGGGAGGTGCTACACACTTTTAAACAACCAGATCTCATGATAACTCACTCACTCATTGTCACAAGAACAGCAAGAGGCGGATGGTGCTAACCCATTCATCAGAACTCTGCCCTCATGATCCCATCTTCCACCAGGCCCCACCTTCAACACGGGGTGTTACAGTTCAACAAAAGTTTTGGTTTGGGTGGGGACACAGATCCAAAATGTATCACCTTGTCTTTAGTCTTTGTAAAATAAATACTAAGCTGCTGAAACAAATTGAATATATAATCAGAGCTTTGGATGGTCATACCAAATGTTATACCAAGATCTAAAAAAAGCATATTCAATCACATTGCTACATCTAGACAATTTTTCAGTGAGAGTAAAAAGTTTTATTTTGCCATCAATAAATATACATTTAAAATTTCAATAATGTCATTTACATCATCCTGTAATTAAAAATGTCATATTTTGTGTACATTATTACAATGTTTATAATGCTCATACCATGATATAAAGTTTATAAATGAATAAATATGTATGAGAATGCCTGTTCAAAAATGATTCACTGAAAGGGATGCATAATTGCAGCATCAACAAGTGTGACGACCACCACTGTAGTCAGCATTAAGGTACTAAAAGTGATGTAAACTCTCAGTGTGTCATGATTAGTTGTGAGGTGCTTGACAAATAATTCTATTTATTTATTTCTTAAATTTTACATTTAGTTTTGAGTTTATTATTTTAAATGTCATAAATCTGAATGATGAAGTACCATTTTTTGTTCAGTTTTGAAGAAGCTTTTAATTCAAGTTCATTTTATTTTAAATCTTTCTTTAGAACTGTTATTGTTTTGTATTATTGTAGCTTTATTGTAGTCTTAAAAATGAAATAGGAATTTGGGGGTGGAGCAAGATGGCCGAATAGGAACAGCTCCAGTCTGCAACTCCCAGTGCGAGCGACACAGAAGACCAGTGATTTCTGCATTTTCAACTGAGGTACTGTGTTCATCTCACTACGGAGTGCTGGACAATCAGTGCTGGTCAGCTGCTGCAGCCCGACCAGGGAGAGCTGAAGCAGGGCGAGGCATCGCCTCACCTGGGAAGCGCAAGGGGAAAGGGAATCTCTTTTCCTAGCCAGGGGAACCGAGACACACAACACCTGGAAAATCAGGTAACTCCCACCCCAATACTGCGCTTTCAGCAAATGAGCACACCAGGAGATTATATCCCACACCTGGCCGGGAGGGTCCCACGCCTACGCGCCTCCCTCATTGCTAGCACAGCAGTCTGTGATCTAACCGAAAGGAAACAGCGAGGCTGGGGAAGGGGCGCCCTTCATTGCTGAGGCTTAAGAAGGTAAACAAAGCCGCTGGGAAGCTCGAATCGGGTGGACTTACAGCAGTCTCAAGGAAACCTGCCTGTCTCTGTAGACCTGATCCCCACCCGTCTGACAGATATGAAGAGTGCAGTGGATCCTTCAGCAAACACGGAGGTTGAGATCTGAGAAGGACAGACTGCTCAAGTGTGGGTCCCTGGACCCCCGAGTAGCCTAACTGGGAGACATCCTCACTAGGCAAGGCAGTCTGACACCCCACACCCTCTGCCAGGGTGGAGTACACTTCTGAGAGGAAGCTCAAAGCAAGAATCAGACAGGTACACTTTCGTTCAGCAATATTCTATCTTCTGTAGCCTCTACTGCTGACACCCAGGAAAAACAGGGTCTGGAGTGGACTCCCAAGCTATCTCCAACAGACCTACAGCTGAGGAAGTCCACTGTTAGAAGGAAATCAAACAGGAAGGACACCTACACCAAAACCCCATCAGCACGCCACTATCATCATCAAAGACCAGAGGCAGATAAAACCACAAAGATGGGGGAAAAAGCAGGCAGAAAAAAGCTGGAAATTCAAAAATAAGAGCACATCTCACCCTGCAGGAGTGGTGCCTATCACCAGCAACGATCAAAACTGACGGAGAACATTCTAGAATACAGAGAAGGAAGTTTCATTCAATGTCTCTCTCTCTACAGATAAAGGAGGAATTAATGCACTCCAGGGCAAAGAAACTAGCACCCTTGAAAAAGTGAAGAAACGATGATTAGAGTAATTAATTCAGAGAATATAAACGAAATGAAAGAGATGAAAACCAGACACGAAATAATGGATAAAATGCAATGCTTCAGTAACCTAATTCGGGATCAACTGGTGTTATTGAAAGAGTATCAGCGATTGAGGATCAAAATGAATGGAAATGGCTTGGTGAAGAGAAACCAAAAGAAAAAAAAGAAGAAAAAGAACAAACAAAGCCTGCAAGAAGTACAGGATTATGAAAAGACCAAATCTACGCCTTTCCGATTGGGGTGCCTAAAAGTGAGGGGGAATGGAACCAAGTTGGAAAACATTCTTCAGATATCACCCAGGAGAACTTCCCCAACCTAGTAGGACAGGCAGCCAACATTCAAATCCAGGAAATACAGAGAACTTTCACAAAGATACTCCTGAGAAGAGCAACTCCAAGACACATAATTCCTGTAGATTCACCAAAGTTGAAAATGAAGGAAAAATCTTAAGGGCAGCCAGAGAGAAAGGTCGGTTACCCACAAAGAGAAGCCCATCAGACTAATAGCAGACTCCTCTCGCAGAAAACTCCAAGCCAGAAGAGAGTAATAATATTCAACATTCTTCAAGAAAAGAATTTTCAACCCAGAATTTCATATCCAGCCAAACTAAAGTTTCATAAGTTAGAGGAAATAAAACTCTTACAGATAAGCAAATGCTTAGAGATTTTGTCACCACTAGGCCTGCCTTACAAGAGACCCTTCTGAAGCAAGTAATTAAACATGAAGTAATATGTAACTGAACGAAGTATTACCAACATCAAAAGATGGTGAAATTATGAACAGACATTTTCTCAAAGAAGATATTCATACAGCCAACAGACACGCTAAAAAATGTATATCATCACTGGCCATCAGAGAAATGCAAATCAAAATACAATGAGATACCATCTCACACCAGTTAGAATAGCGATCATTAAAAAGTCAGGAAACAACAGGTACTGGAGAGGATGTGGAAATAGGAACACTTTACTGTTGGTGGGATTGTAAAACTAGTTCAACCATTATGGAGAAAACAGTATGGTGATTCCTCAAGGATCTAGAACTAGATGTACCATATGACCATACATCCCATTACAGGATACCTTAAAGTTATAAATTATGCTGTATAAAGACACATGCACCGCGTGTGTTTATTAGCGTACCTTATTCACAGTAGCAAAGACTTGGGGAAATCCCAACCCAAATGTCTATCAGTGACCAGACTGGATTAGAAAATGTGGCACATATACACCATGGAATACTATGCAGCCATAAAGGATGAGTTTATGTCCTTTGTGGGACATGGATGCAGCTAAAACCATCATTCTTAGCAAACTAACACAAGAACAGAAAATAACCAAACACCGCATGTTCTCACTCATAGGTGGGAACTGAACAATGAATCACTTGGACTCGGGAAGGGAACATCACACACGGGGCCTATCACCCGGAGAGAGGGAGGGGGAGGGATTGCATTGGGAGTTATACCTGATGTAAATGGCGAGATGATGGGTGCTGACCAGTTGTGGGTGCAGCGCACCAACATAACAAGTATACATATCTTAACAAACCTGCCGTTATGCACATGTACCCTAAGAACTTAAAGTATAAATAATAATAATAATAAAATAAATAAAAATAACTAACAGTGAACAAAAAAAAAAAAAAAGAAAGTTCACTTCCCTCACACTTTCAAAGCATCAATGAGGAGAAAATCTTTTAAAAATTTTACTCGTCTTGTTTAATCCATATCTAATTACAAGGGCTAGTATTAAATTTTTAGGTTGCGGCACAACAACTGATTTATAGTAAGGCAGGTGTCAGCTTACTATTCTCCATAGCATAAAACTACAGGATAGTAGGAGAAACCAAGCAAATTTTTGGGAGTACAAATTAAGGCCTGACTTCAAAACTTCCACTTACAAAATTGGAACTACCATTGCTTGTGGCAAGTTCTTATTTTTTTAATTATATAAATGTATATGAAATACAATTCAGTGTGAGGCAGAAATGCAGATAACTTTGGAGTAAATGTTCAGTCTAATGCAAAAAAGATGATAGGTGTAAGTATTACTTAAACTCCGGATTCAAAGATATTAATATATTAATTAGGGAATAATTGCTGTATACACCAGATTAAAACTATTCCTCAAGAGCACATCAAAAGTTTAGCCAACAGTGGCTTCCTGCTCTTAATCATCAATGCTCAGACACCCAGGAATCAAGCAGGAGGTGGTTATGTTGATGGAGTAAGTGCTGAGAGAACTAAAAATCAAACAGCAAAAAATTTATCTTCATTCTACCAAACATATAAGTTTCTAGTCAATCAAGTGTCCAGAAATTTCAATCTCTAATACTGTTACCTAAAATGAGAATCATAATGGGTACCAAAATAAGAAAAAATAAAGACCTATTATTTGATGAGCACAATAGGATTACCATAATCAATAATAACTTAATTGCATGTTTTAGAGTAACTTAAACAATTTAACTGCATTGCTTGTAACACACAGGATAAATACCTTAGGAATGGATGAATACCTCATTCTCCATGACGTGTTTGACTTTGCAAACTTGTATCAAAACATCTTATGTACCTAGTAAATATATACACCTACTGTGTACCCACAAAGATATTAAAAATATTAGGAATAATAAAATAAAATGACAATCAAACATTCAAAAGAAGGGTTGACTGATACAGTTATACAGCTATCTATTCTAATAACTTACCATTCCCATGTACTTTAAAAATTCCTTTGAGTTATTAGCATATAAGAGAGACAAGATCTAACTCTTTTCAAACTCACTAAATACAGAACAAAGGTAATGAGATTTTCTCGAGAGGAAGAAGTGAGGAATAAAAATGATTCTACTCTGAACAGGTGAATTATGTAAGTCATCTGTAAATTAAGAAGAAAGGTGAACTACAATACCCTTGTCTGAAATCAACACATTACGTTACTCTAATTAGATAATTTCCAAGATCTGTTGCAGATTAAGCAATTTATGATTAAAACTTGATGAAGAATAAGTGTCCCCTAGAAGGTTTCCCTAGGTCTTTTGTATTACACTAACTTCCTCGCAAGTCCCAATACAAAGAACAGTAAGCTTACTCAGAACTCAACATAGCAAGATCAAAAACTAGGTACTAAATTAGCAAGAAAACTTGCTCATTTGACCATCTAGCAGATTCCTTTTTCCAAAATAATCATGTGATCTTGTGTAAAATCTTTACCTCTCTGGACCTCAGTTTCTTTCTCTGAAAAAAGCAATGGGAGAGTGAACTAAATTATTTTTAACAGTTCTTCTAATTTTATATTGTATGACTACAACTAAGGGAGACACAAAAGGAAATAATTGGTTAGACTTTAATATATAAGCCTTAAAAAGTCATTTTAAAAAGCTACTGGAATCAAAGTAGGAGGGAAAAATTGAGACAGTCAGGTGGATTCTGTAAAATAAAACTGTAAAGGTAAACTCCCAGAGAATTGGGAGAATCACTAGCTTGCAATATGTCTTTTCCAAACTCTCAGGTTGCTTTCCTCATGCTGATCCCACAGATACACATTTTACAAATCCACAAAGCTCATCAAACCCAGCTAGAAAGTGATTCTTGCCTACAGCTTTATATAAAAGCATAAAAGACGGTGCATTTTTTGATAACATTACATAATAAATTTTAATTAATTAGGTGTAATTGAAGATGAAGTAGGAGAGTGACAGGAGAGGGCAGTTTGAACTGACATTTAGATATCTAAATTACTGACCAGATTTAAAACATGGAAGTTTGTTACTTTCAAGAGGATATAAAAACTTTCATTAAGTTCACAACGCTCTTTTTTATCAATCAAAATAAACTGTGTCTTTCAGGTGCCACCTCTTCATTGTAAAGCCTTCTCTGATATCCCCCAGTCAGAAAGAATCATTTCTTTTTTTATTATTTCACAGTGTATAACTATCCACTGTTAAGTACTTATGACATTCTATAATATGGTACTGGAAAGTATTTATACTTGTGTCTCACTCACCAGATTGTAAATCCACTCTGTAGACTCTCTGGGTCAAGCAAAGTACCTTGTGAATATTGGGCATTAATTAGCAGATGTTAAATTGAATCAATCGGTAGAAATAAATCAGTTGATACATGTTTACAAGAATGACAATCAGGAGATTTAAGTGAGCAAGTTAATTCTGTGTGACAATCCCAGCAGCTTTTAACATGGTCAAGGATGCCTAAAAATAGCTTATTTTCTTAGCTTTTATCTGTTCCTTTCTGTCCACCTCTGCCAATCTTGTTCATATAATAAATTTTCAGGATGAAGAGAAAGTTTGTCAAGAAAAGATACACTTTTCCAGAACCTCTGTCCATAATCATCAGTTTTGAATGAGCTCAAACTGAAGATTACACTATATAACATAGATAGTCTCAGAATGAGCCATGTAATAACTAATATCTACCTCACATGCTCTCAAGAAAGGTGGAGTGCTTTGAAAACCTGTAGCTATTTCTTTAACGTTTATAGTTTTTTTATGATATCCTAAGATACAGTTAGTTTCAATAACCATATCGATTTTATAATAACACTAATAGCACCAGACGGATTCACAGCCGAATTCTACTAGAGGTCAAGGAAGATCTAGTATCATTCCTAATGAAACTATTCCAAAAAGTTGCTTTATTACTTGCTTTTAATCTTTTGGGTATCCATCTTATGATATTAGATTTAAGGTAACCATGAGGCTTCCAAATACAATCTTACAACTCATTCAGCTGTAAGCTGATGAAGTAACAACACTGTTGCATAAAGGAAAGAAGAAGCCTGGTGCTGTGGCTCACGCCTGTAATCCCAGCACTTTGGGAGGCTGAGGCTGGTGGATCACCTGAGGTCAGGAGATTGAGAACATCATGGCTAACATGCTGAGACCCCATCTCTACTAAAAATACAAAAAATTAGCCGGTTGTGGTGGTGGGAGCCTGTAGTCCCAGCTACTCGGGAGGCTGAGGCAGGACAATGGTGTGAACCTGGGAGGCGGAGCTTGCAGTGAGCCACAGCACGCCACTGCACTCCAGCCTGGGCAGGACAGAGCCGGTGACTGGTTCCAAAAAAAAAAAAAAAAGAAAAGAAAAAAAAAAGAAAAAAAAAAAGAAAAGAAAAGAAAAGAAAAAGAAAAAAAGAAAAGAAACAAAGAAGAAAAATAAAAACTAATAAAAATTCTATGCCTTAACCTTTCCCTCTGCTTTTTTACTTTTCGTTGTTTCTATCTTACTGTACTGTCTGTTCCTTGAAAAGTTGTTGTAGTTATTAATTTTCATTGGTTTATCATTTGATATTTCTAACTGAGAGTAGTTTACATGGTATAATTACAGTTTCATAATATTCTGTGTTTTTACAATTACCAGTGAGTTTTATATCTTCATATAAACATCTCTTTCTGATTAATTTTAAAAGTATTTGCTGATAGGAACAGCTCCAGTCTCCAACTCCCAGGGCGAACGACACAGAAGACAGGTGATTTCTACATTTTCAACTGAAGTACTAGGTTCATCTCACTAGGGAGTGAGGGACAATCGGTGCTGGGCAGCTGCTGCAGCCAGACCAGCGAGAGCTGAAGCAGGGCGAGGCATCGGTCACCATGAAAGTGCAAGGGGGAAGGGAATTCCTTTTCCTAGCCAGGGGAACTGAGACACACAACACCTAGAAAATCGGGTAACTCCCACCTTAGCAAACTGGCACACCAGGAGATTATATCCCACACCTGGCCGGAAGGGTCCCACGCCCACAGAGCCTCCCTCATTGCTAGCACAGCAGTCTGCGTTCTCGAGGCAAGGCAGCAGCGAGGCTGGGGGAGGGGTGCCCGATATTGCTGAGGCTTAAGTAGGTAAACAAAGCAGCTGGGAAGCTCGAACTGGGTGGAGCTCACTGCAGCTCAAGGAGTCCTACCTGTCTCTGTAGACTCCACCTCTGGGGACAGGGCACAGCTAAAAAACAACAACAACAACAACAAAAAAGCAGCTGAAAACTCTGCAGACGCAAAACTAATTTCCCTGTCTGACAATAGCCAGATTTGAAGAGAGCAGTGGACTCCAACATGGAGTTGGAGACGAGAACACATCATGCCCAAGCAAGCCCTTGCTCCTGAGTAGCCTAACTGGGGAGACATCCCCACTAGGGGCAGCTCCTGACACTCCCACACTCACACGGGTGGAGTACACCTCTGAGAGGAAGCTTCCAAAGCAAGAATCAGAGAGGCACTCGCTGTTCAGAAATATTTTATCTTCTGGCAGCCTCTGCTGCTGATACTCCAGGCAAACAGGGTTCGAGCGGACCTCAAGCAATCTGCAACAGACCTACAGCTGAGGGTCCTGGACTGCTAAAGGAAACACAAACAGGGGTGCTGACACTCCACACCAAAACCCCATCAGTACATCACCATCACCAAAGACCAGAGGCAGATAAAACCACAAAAGATGGGGAAAGCAGGCAGAAAAGCTGGAAATTCAAACAATCAGAGTGCATCTCCCTCCAAAGGCACGCAGTCATCGCCACCAATGGATCAAAGCTGACGGAGTACGATCTTTGACGAGATGAGAGAAGAAGACTCAGTCCATCAAACTTCTCAGAGCTAAAGGAGGAATTACATTTACTCCAGTGCAAAGAAACTAAAATCTGAAAAAGAGGAAGAATTGATAACTAGAATAATTAAGGCAGAGAAGGCCATAAATGAACTGACAGAGATAAAAACCATGACACGAGAACTATGTGACAAATACACGAGCTTTAGTAACTGACTCGATCAACTGGAAGAAAGACTCTCAGTGATTGAGGATCAAATGAATGAAATGAAGTGAGAAGGCAGGTCTAAAAGAAAAAGAGGAAAAGAAATGAACAAAGCCTTCAAGAAGTATGGGATTATGAGAAAAAGATCAAATCTACTACCTGATTGGGGTGCCTGAAAGTGAGGGGGGAAAATGGAACCAACTTGGAAAAAACACTCTGCAGGATATCATCCAGGAGAGAACTTCCTCAACCTGGTAGGGCAGGCCAACATTCAAATTCAGGAAATACACAGAATGCCACAAAGATATTCCTCAGAAGAGCAACCTAAGACACGTAATTTCAGGATTCGCCAAAGTTGAAATGAAGGAAAACTGTTAAGGGCAGCCAGAGAAAAAGGTCGGGATACCCACAAAGGGAAGCCCATCAGACTAAGAGCAGATCTCTTGGCAGAAACTCTCCAAGCCAGAAGAGAGGGGCCAATACCTTTCAACATTCTTCAAGAAAAGAATTTTCAAACTAGGAATTTCACATCCAGCCAAACTAAGTTTCATAAGTGAAGGAGAAATAAAATCCTTACAGATAAGCTTTCTTAATGCAGAGAGACCTGTCACCACCTCAGGTCTGCCTTACAAGAGACCCTCAAGGGAAGCACTAAACATGGAAAGGAACAACCGTACCAGCCATTGCAAAACATGCCAAAATGCACCATAGAGGCTAATGTAAGAAACTGCATCAACCAATGAGTGCACAAACAGCTACTATCATAATGACAGGATCAAGGTCACACATAACAATATTAACCTTAAATGTAAAATAATCAAATGGTCCAATTAAAAGACACAGACTGGCAAACTGGATAGTGAGTCAAGACCCATCAGTCTGCTGTATTCAGGAGACCCATCTCACATGCAGAGACACACATAGGTTCAAAATAAAGGGATGGAGGAAGATCTACCAAGCAAATGGAGAACAAAAAAAGCAGGGGCTGCAATACTAGCTCCTGATAAACAGACTTTAAACCATCAAAGATCAAAAAGAGACAAAGAAGGCCATTGCATAATGGTAAAGGGATCAATTCAACAGGAAGAGCTTAACTATCCTAAATATACATACACCCACAGGAGCACCCAGATTCATAAAGCAAGTCCTTAGAGACTTACAAAGAGACTTAGGACTTCATACAGTAATAATGGGAGACTTCAACAACCCACTGTCAACATTAGACAGGATCAACGAGACAGAAGTTTAGCAAGGATATCCAGGAATTGAACCTTCATCTCTGCAGCAAGCAGACCTAATAGACATCTATAGAACTTCCACCCAAAATCAACAGAATATATATTCAGCACCACATTGTACTTATTCCAAAAATTGACCATAATTGGAAGTAAAGCACTCTCAGCAAAATGTGCAAGAACAGAAATTATAACAAACTGTCTCTCAGACAATAGTGCACCAAACTAGAACTCAGGACTAAGAAACTCAATCAAAACCGCCAACTACACGGAAACTGAACAATCATACTGAATGACTACTGGGTACATAACGTAAATGAAGGCAGAAATAAAGATGTTCTTGAAACCAATGAGAACAAAGATACAACACATCAGAATCTCTGGGACACATTCACAAAGGCAACTGAACGAAGTACAACAA